>NW_026126470.1:4355000-4477500 GCF_943737965.1 Phodopus roborovskii
TCTGTGGCTCCAGTCCTGGGCAGGATTGATCTGGTTGACTCTTCCTGCCATTCGATGCTTTGGTCCCTGTTCTCTTGTGGAAGCTAATTGGAGTTCCCTGAGTTCACTCCCACACCCAGCTGACACTTGGTATAAGGGCTGCTCTCTCATTACTATGTCAGTTCACTGGGATGTGGATAAAACAGAGGCAGCTATTTATTGGAAAAAAAAGAAAAAAAGAAAAGAAGAAGAATGTCAAATCAACATAGAGTGTTATCTCTTTGCTAAGAATTATTCTAATATTTTCAAGGACCAGATATATTTTAAAAGATATTTAGATGTCAATTGTAGTGGAATTAAATGTTTAATTTCTCAAACACAATCTATTGGATAACATTTTAAAAGCAAATTCTTGACTGTTATTGTCAACAACTTATAATAATTATCTGTCTTGTAGAATTCATAAATTAAAAATAATGTGGAGAATATGGCAAAATTTTTGTTTTGAATGGAATGTTTTTGATATTAAGAGTTTGTGTATGTACAGTATATAGTTTTATTCACAGTCCAGTTCTTTTTTCTCAACATAATATTTTTACTAATTCTTTGGTAATTTCATACAATACACCTAATCACACTCACTTCCCAGGTCCATCTCCCACAACCCCCATCCCAAGAAAAATATCTGCCAAGTCCAATTTGTGGTTCCCATACAGTTATTAGAGCATGATCAATTCCTAGCAGCCAATCGCTGAAAGAGCATTGAGTCCTCCCTCATCTTTCCCTACCTAACCAGAAGCCATCAACTGCAAAGGGCTACATTTTAGCTTTCTTTTGTTTTGTTTTGTTTTGTTATACAATTTTTAGGGACTCTCTTTAGTAGCTTTCTGGCTAGACTGTTTTTTGAGTGGAGCAGTAGCACTGATCTTGGACATAAACCTAACAGTTTCTAGTGTTACTGAATTTTTAAAGAAAATAACACTATATGATAATACTATAGTGATAATAATAATTATAATTGATAAATGTTGATATAATAAAATGATAACACTATAATGACTTTGAATTAGAATACTATTGAAAATATTCTTAGATTTTTATAAGTTTATTAACAAGATTTATCAATTTAACATGCATAGGTGGTCCCTGTGGTCCATAACCACCAAAATCTAATGTTGGTATATAATGCCTCTCCCTGCCACCGCACATCACACACAGACATGCATTAGAATATACACAGTCAGTACCAATGACAGTGTCCATTCAACCCATCCACCAGCACACAAAACCCTGGGAGTACAACAATTTTGAAGGTTTACATTTTCTGTTCTGGTGGTTTCATTTTTGAGAATCAGAGGGGAGAATGTTTTGTGATTGAATTGTGTTAGCACAATGTCTTCAAATCGAATCATGTTGCAGCACGTATCAGTATTTCATTACATTTGACAAGGGAATGATCACCTACTGAATGGCCATACACACCATACTTTATAATTAGGTCATCATTTGGACAGTTGGTCACCATGAAGGTTTTAAGTTAAAGGAATAAAACAGCTTCATAGTAATTTTAGATGTAGTTCATGCTTAAAATTTCATTAAAGATATCCCCTTGAAAGAGTGGACTCCGGGATATTTTCCTTTCTCTATTTTTATGTCAAGATTTGATCACAGTGATAAAATAGATGATAAACCATATGTATATCAAATAAGATTTGTACCAATTTTGATGGTCTCTAATAAACACTGTATAGTTTGATGAAGTTTCTTAAGTCTAATGGATTATTGTGAAAAATGCAAATTATGTTAAAAAGGAATTTTAAAAAGAACACTAATTTTAGGTAAACAAATTGTACAAAATTTAGAAGTGCTAAGTTTAAAAAGTATAAATTATTTCTTCATACTTTCTTGGGCTACTTTGTAAACACCACAGAATCATGTAATCCAGGCTTCACATTCACAATTTCATGCAATGGCATGTTTGAACTTTCATGCAGTGACAGACTTCACATTCCTGGTTCAGAAACTTTCCATAAACCCTTTCTCCTGTCCTTGACTAGAAAGCAAGAATCACCTGTCCAAAGCTACCAGGTTCTTCTGTTTGCTGGGGCTAGAACATGAACCTTAGTTCTATAAATTTCTAACAGGGTCTGTGTTCAATAGTTTCCTTTACTTTCTAAGGTTGCATTTTCTGGAACTTTTTCTATAGACCAGGCTGGCCTTGAACTTAGAGACCAATCAGCCTCTGACTTTCAAGTAGTGAAATTAAAGATGTTTACCACCCTGCCTGGACACAAGCTTTTCTTCCGTTTCTTTTCACTTTTCTTTCATTCCTTTTCATAGATTGGAAGTCTAACTTGGAAGAGTCTTGGTCTTATGTCATCACTCCCTTTTTTCAATTAGTCTCAGGATTTTCTTTAATCTATTTACACTTCCTGGTGTCCCTTTACTCCTCTAATTATGCACCTTTCAATTTTCTGTGTGCAGCTTGCTCCTTTCCATTATAAATGTATGTAAGAGTAAACAGTATTAACCATGTGAAAGAGGCTAAATTAGTTTGTTTTGAAATTTGATCTTCAACACACAATTAATCCTAAACTCTTCAATTTATCCTCAGGCACACTTTTCAGGCAAGGGCAAAATGCAGCAATGTTTTTGCCAAAATATAACATGAACAGTCTCCTATGGAGGCCATTTTTATTGAAACCACACTCTATATAACTGCTAAGAGCAGAATTAAAGAAAAATTGTCATCTCTAGATACTCATTTTTTTAAATGCCTTTCAAAATTTATTTAATGTACAACAGCTATTAATTACATCACACTATCATTGTCATATAGGTTCTCAACTAAAATATATGCCTTCTCTAAAATAAAAAAGGCACTGTGACCCCCATCTGGACACAGACTACTACAGGCCATGTGCATGATGCCATAGCCTCTGAGAGTCCATGCATTGATTGGTTCTGCGTTGAAATAGCTGTGTTTCTTGGTAACTTCCATCCCCTTGTTCTTATTATCTTTCTGCCTCCTCTAATGTAAGTTTCCCAGAACTCTGAGGGCATTGATAGATGGAAATGGCTCATTAGGGTTTTATGTTCCAAGGTTTCTCACAGTCTGAATATGGTCCAGCTATGGGTCTCTGTGTTTGATTATTTATACTGCCAGAGGAAATTTTTCTGCTGATGACTGTGCAAGGTAGTAAAGGTTAGGAGTCATTTTAGGGATATATTTCTCTAGAATAATATTGGTATTTTATATTTCCATAAATTCTCGGCCTATGTGGTTTGTTTCATGACCACTAAGTACTGTAGTGGGTTGACTCCATCTCATGGTGTAGCCTGAAATCAAATCAGATATTGTTTAGTAACTTGCACAAAATTTTAGTCAATATTGCACTAGTGTGTCTTGTGGCCAGTCCATCATTATAGATCAAAGAGTTTGTAGGTGGGTTGGTGCTTATCCTTTGAGGGACTCTCAGTGCCATTTACACTAGCTCACAGGGTTTCCGGTGCTACGTAGGCACCAGCTCCATTTCTTCATATTCAAAGAATTGTGTAAATGTTGTCATCAGAAATAGGGCTTTATTGTCAGGTAGTGGAAAGTGCCCATGTAACCCTTTAGGCCAACAGCTCAATTATATGCAACCAATTTCCAACACTGGAAGCTTCATTTAGTGGTGAGAGACATCCAAATGGGTCTCTGTCTACCTCATTGTTTAGCAATTTTATTTAGATCAGTTTCATACTTGTATATAATTTAAAAGCTTCTACAGTATCAGATTTTATTTGGCACCCTCAAATTGTCCTTAATTTCAGCTTTCCTTCACATTATTCCTTCCCTTTCTGTACCCCTCCTCATTTGATCCTCTCATTTGCACCAACTTATCTATAAATTCTATTTACTCTTCAGGGAGACCTATCCCTCACCCCCTCCGGTTTTCTTACTCTTTAGCTGACTCTTGTTGTTAGATAGAGTGTTTCTTATCAAAGACTTATCAGCCAAAATTCGTATATAAGAGTATACATACCATATTTGTCTTTCTGGGTCTGCATTATCTCATTTGGGATGATTTTTTTAATAGTTCCAATCATTTATCTGCACATTTCAGGATTTATTTTTTTAACCCTCTGAGTAAAAGTTCATTGAATAAATGAACCACAGTTTTCTTTATTTATTCATTCATTATTAGAAAGTTTGTTTGCTGTTTCTGGAAGTATGAATTGAGCAGTGTTTGAACAAGTGTCTTTGGAGTAGTACGAAATATCCTTTAGGTATTTTTTGAGTAATACAGCTGAATCTTGATGTAGGTCCATTCCCATCTTCTTTAAGAACAACCACATTAATTTGATTTGTTGATGTAGAAGACTACACTCTCACCAGCAACTGGTAAGTGTTCCCATTACTCTTCTTCCATGTCAATTTGAGCTGTCATTTATTTTTATTGATCTTTGCCATTCTGACATTTGTAATAGGAAATCTCAAAGTAGTGTTGATTTTTATTTCCCTGATTACTAAGGAAGTTGAGCATTTCTTTTGTGCTTCTTAACCATGTGTGTTTCCTCTTTTGAGAACTTTCTGTTTAGACCTTTACACCATTTTTTAAACTGGGTTGTTTATTGTTGATGTCCAAGTTATTTAACTTCTTATATACTTTAGATTTTTGCTCCCAATCAGATGCATTGTTGGTAAAAATCTTTCCTCATTTTTTCCTGCTTCTGGCCCTGAAGGAAAATGATTGTTGACATATAGAAGAGTTTAGTTTCCTGAATTCCTATTTATTAATATTTTTCTTAGTGTTTTTATATTTTTCAATTTCATTGTTGAATTTATGTGATTTAGATATCAGGGTAACATTGCCTCATAAAAAATTAGACAGTGATATCTGTGCTTTTATTTCATGGAATAATTTGAGGAGTTTGGGTGCTAATTCTTCTTTGAGAGCCTAATTGGATTTATCCTAAAATCATCTTGCTAGGGTTTTGTTTTCATTTTGGATTTTTTTTTCTTTCTTTCTTTAATGTTTTTAGGAGTGAGCTAGACATCTACTTACTGCTCTATTTTACTAAGTATATTTAATTTATTTATCTGATCTTGATTTAAGTTTAGTAGTGGTATATTTCAAGAAAATTATCCATTGGTTTTAGATTTTCCAATTTGGTGAGGTACATCATTTTGTTTTTGTTTTTGTTTACTTGTTTGTTTGTTTTGGGTTTAGGTTCTTTGGTTTTGTAAGATAGGGTTCCATAGTTCTAGCTGTCCTTGAGCTTACCATGTAGATCTGGTTGATCTTGCGCTCATAGAAATCTTCCTGCTTCTGAATCCTGAGTGCTGGGATTAAAGGCATATACCATTATGTACATATGAATATAAATTTTTAAAATATTTCCTCTTGATTCTCTTGATTTCCTTATATTTTGTTGTTCCTCCTTTTGTTAGTTATATTAATTTAGGTCTTCTACCTCTGCCTTTGAGTTAATTTGACTAGTGGATGGCAAACATTTTGATTTTCTGAAAATCCATATTTGTTTCACTAATTCGTGGAATTTTTGTTTCTATTTTGTTGATTCAGCCCTGAGTTTCATTATTTCTTACCATTGATTCCTTGTTCTATTTATTCTAGAACTTTCAGGTATGCCATTAAGTTACTAATATGAGATCTATCTATCTTTCATCTATCTTTATATCTATGTATCTATGTACCTATATATTATCTACTTACCTATCTATCTATCTGTCATCTATCATTTATTATGAATTTTGTTAGAGAATGCCATGAACCTGCCCCTTTAAATTGCCTTTATTGTGCCCCATAAATTTGGGTATATTTTGTTTCACTTTCATTCAATGCTAAAAGTTTTTAATTTTTATCATAAGTCAGTTTTCATTAAGTAGTGAAAGTTCAGTTTCCATAAAATTTGTAAGGTTTGTTTTGGTTCTGTTACTGTTAACATTATTGAGATATCTGTTTGTATCTGTTGTGCTCAGATAGGGTGAAGGTTGTTAATTTGATTTTCTTCTATCTGTTGAGTCTTGCTTTGTGCACAAATGTGTGGTCTGTTTTGGAGAAAGTTTATAATATGCTCAGAAGAAGGTATATCTTTTTGTGTTTGAGTGAATTTTTCTGTAAATATCTGTTAGGTCCATTTGGGTTATGATGTCATTTAGCAGCAGCATTTTATTTTTTTCTGTTTAATTTCTGTCTGCAGTACTTGTATACTGACAAGTATAAAGTATTAAAGTTACCCACTATTATCATATCAGGGTTGATATGTTATTTAAGCTGGAATAGTGTTATTTCCAGACTCAGTCATAGATTCTTCAGCTGTAGGAGGAGTCAACACAAAGATCTTACTATAAGAACAGATTATTACAAAATTTACATATCATAAGTTAACACATAGCACACAGTGATATTTTATATGGAAACAACACAATTCACAGAAAGGCTAGAGACAGCAAACTCCTTTAAGTTACATATAATTTTCATACAAGCAAATCAAACGTTTTACCCCTTTAAACCCACTTAATCCTACAGTATATTGCACATTGGCCTTATCCTAAAATAAAAGCTTTATGACACTGAATTCAAATGCTTTTCATTTGGAATATGGGCAACTCAGAGAGGCATGAGATATATTTATGTAGTTGTTTCTGAATGCTTCTGTGCCATTTTGTTTTTTACTTGAACTGTTTTTGTTTTATATATACACACATGCACATATATACATGTTTACATACATATAGCATTATAAGTACAACCTCCTAATTTCAATTAGTGTTGCTTATATGTTTAGGACTGACACCCCTTCTGGACTGGATTACTTATCAGGGAAAAGACAGACTCAGACTTATCCTCCTTGACTCAGAAGCCATAGACTATAGCTCTGCATCTAGGGGTGGGGTTGTTAGATTTCCCACAACCACATTTGCATGTAAACTAGTATTTTAATTTCTTAGATGTTATTTCTACTTTAAAAAATTCATTTTCCCATACTGTGGTCCCTTTAGAAACCTGCATGAAGTATTCATAATAAGTTAAGAATGGAGTTATTTATGATTCAGCCTAACCTCTTCTGGGCCTACTGCCAATCCTCCAGAGACTTTTGTTCAACCATGTCATTGCCATTCTATTCACAGTACGTAAGACATGGAGGAACAAAAAAAAAAAAACAAACAAAACAAAAATACACTTTAATGTCATTCAAGAAATGAAAAGAAAATGAATGGAAATTTTCTCTATAAACACAATGGAATAAATTTCAATTTCAAAGGAAAATGAAATAATATAATTTTTAGGCAAAGGGAAGGAAATAGCAAATATTATACTGATAGGGAAAACCCAGACATAGAAAAAATGGCACATATTCTTTATTTTAAATAACAAATAAATACAAATATACTATAAATTCTCTAAACTATGTGTATGGGTATTATAATTTAAAAGTTAATGGTCTTTTATAAACCAATTATAATTTTAATTCTTTCCAATGTTTATAAATAACATGTAACCACTCTTTTTATGTCTCTTATTACTATGTACTTTACCCCAGACATTTTAATTTATTTATAAAATTTTTAGTACTGTCTAGAAATAAAGTAAAAAGGTGACAGTAAGTAAAATTACCAATTAGCCCATTGGAAAATATTATATTAAATTTGCTTTGTTTAAAATTCACCGAATTCCTGTAATATGAGTCAGTGAATTTGTAATATTTTATAATTATATTTATATAATCAATGATGTTAAATAAAAGATAAATCAGAGTTGAAATTATTATTGATTTAATACCTCTTATAAGGAAAATTAAGATTTTTCACTTTGTTTAATAAAGATTGTAGGAGATTTTGTTTACATTGTACTCTTAATCTTAATCTTAATAGAATGTTAATTGCTTTCAGGAAAACAAGAAACATTATGTTGTAGACTATGTCTAAATTGAAGGATTAAAAATTTGATCATAGAAACTAAATATTTTCAATGTCTTTGTTTATAATATCAAATTATTTCTTTTTTAAATTCACATGCCACTAGCTTTCTTGTAATTAAGGCTAAATAGAACAGAAAGAAGTTAGTCCTTGTCATTAGCAAGCATGTCATCATTTCAAGCACCAAGGAATTTACTGATTTTTGTTGACACATATGTAAATGCATCTTATTTTAATTTTCCATGAAAGGATTTAAAGATTCTAAATTTGTTATACGCTTAAAAATAGTGGCTTCTGATCTAAAGTAACTCATTCCTAATCTCACAAATATATTAAATTAGTATTATTTACAGAAACAACTAATATATTTGTATATATATTTTGTACATTTTATATATATGCATTGTTATATGTCAATAATGTTACAACAAACTAGTTACTAAAACAATTCTATAGTGAATATTTAACAAGGCTTCAAGTTGCTTATAATTTATGTAGACAATTGTGTATAATTATAGAGCAGAGATTCTGTTCATAGCTTATCACTTCATAGAATAATCATTCTTACATTTCTTACCCTCATAAATACTAGTTACAGAACTACAGATCTGTAGTTACAGTAACTACAGATAAATCATGTGATTAGCTGAGAAAAAGTCAAAATAAACTGATGTTTTTTGACATGAGTGAAACAAGAACGTTTAAAAAGCTGTTTCTAACCAGAATATCATTTTATTTGAAAATAATCAAGAAGAATAAACTTTATTCCTTGCTCTTGGCTTACATCCCTATTTTAATTGTATTCCTTTTATTAATGACTCAAGCACAAGCATCAATCTTCACTATGGCAGAAAAGTAACTTCTTTTTTTTCTTTGACATTTTCCTCAATTTGTCAGCTTGCAGGATTTTTTGCAAAACTAGAAATACCTTCCCATATCAGATAATATGTTATCACCACTCTCTGCTGAAAATATAAGAAGAGTTTATCCTCACCTTGCAAGTCATGAGCCATGTAATTCAAGGTGAAACATTTGTCTCTGTACAGACAGCTTAGAGGAGTAGTTTACCTGCTTGTGTTCATTTTCTGCCTCTCCAAGTGAGCCCCTGATACTCTCCACTTAAGCCTTTGATACCAGAAAGTAGCTACTACCCCAATGGAAGTGCTTATTGCAAAGATAAACTCAGCTTTAGAATATCGTGAGCACTTGGAAAGCAGACCATAAGTAGATAATTCGAAAGCAGCCATTTCATTGTTTGTCAAGTATTCGTGTTCAGCAGACTGGTTTCTCCAGGGATGAATTTTGTAACTACAGAACAGTATATCTCATAGGCAGAACAAAAAAATCTCAATATCTGATTCAAATAAATGATTACTCTTGTAGTTCAGTAACAAAGACCACAGTATAACACATAAAATAGATCTACTTTGAAAGAGGAAATGGGACTCTGTAATATTTGTGTGCCACATCAGTATTAACATTCATATGTATAATTCTCTTATTCAAGTGAAACTCAAATATGGTTTCATAATTTTATGATAGAAAGTTTGTGACCAAATAATAAGCCATTTTTAATATATTTGTATATGTAAAGTTGAGATGTACTGATGTGATTATTTGATTACAGATAGGAATATGTAAGAATATGCACATTAAAATTCAATGAAGAATGGATGAACTGAAGATGAACAAAGGCTTTGAAGAATTGCAGTTGAGCATGAGAATATAAACAATACTACAAATCTCTAATTTTAGGAGTTCCAACTAAATTTGAAAAGAGGTTATTTTTGCTTCCATTTCATTTTTACCATTTAAGGTCATTATCTTCAGGGTCTCAATATCTTATCCACATCTAGCATGTGCAATTGATTTCAATTAGATGGCCAGTTCATTCAACTGTTACTTGATAAGTTTTTCTATTGTTGCACACACAGCATATAAGTAGATGTATAAATCTAAAACAATATAATCTCAAAGAATTAAAAAATAGTTCAAGTCCAGAGAGACAAAGTACTAATGGTAAATATTCAAGTAATTCTGTGGGTGGCCATTCTGTGTTACCTTTTACACTAAATATGTATAGTTTTCTTTTTGTGAAGACAAACTACTGAAGTAGCCAAAAAGGGAATTACATTAAAAAATATAAATACAACACTCAATAACAATATCAGTAATAATTATTTATTCAAAGCATTTTATTAGTACCAATTTATTATTTCTCAAAATAATTGTTTTATCATGACACATTTGTATATGAAATAACACTCAAAGCAGATATTTAGGTGGTATTAATATTATGTATCTACCATAACTGAAAGTTTCAGGACACAAACACAATCATGGTACTAAACACACCAGTTGCATATTTTAAGGTATTTCCTCTCTATGCTGTAGTATTCTTTCTAATTCTATAGTTTACATCTCCGGTCTTATTTAAGGTATATTCACTGATGCACATCTGTGATATATAGCCTATATATTCATATATAAAATATTCATATGTGCTTTAAAATATGAAAATGTGGAAAATTTTAAAGTATATTTAAAGCAGCAGTGTGTATCTTATAATTCTTATCATCCTTTTATGAATATATCATGCAAGTAATTATATTCATCTTATTACATCTAATATCTAAGATTGAGAAAAAACTATAGAAAAAATTTGAGAAATAGAAATTTCTCTTCTAGTTACTAAGAGAAAATTAGTGATTGTAGATGAAGTAGTATATTAAATTTCTACCACTCATTATTTGTTTGTTTTTGAATCTCAACAAATAACTGTCAGGTAAGATCATCCTCCATCTCTATCACTACCAGAGTGTTGTGGAGATAAAATGACTGTGAAACTTGGAGCACAATTAAATGCAGGCAGTCAATTTAAGGCTCTGGGAAGAATGGAAAAAAAATGTCATTTCTGGGGAAAATTGAAATGAATCTTATTCATGCTTACAATTTTGAATACATTCATTAGTGATATTCTTAAATAATGAAGTCCATGTTAGAAATACCATTGTCTATTTTTAAACAAAAATCTCAAAATTTACCACCCAACTTTTTAAATATATTTTTTTAATTTAAATTTGAAACAAGGTTGATTTTCATATCATTCTCCTGTTCCTGCATCCTCCAGTCCTCCCCTGTTCCCCCCACCAACACACATCCCATTCCCTTTCTGCTCCCCAGGGAGGGTTAAACCTTACATAGGAAGTCTTCAAAGTCTACCATATCATTTGCAGCAGCGACAGTGCCCTCGACCATGTGTCTAGGCTGAGAGAGTATCTCTCTATGGGGAATGGGCTCCCAAAGTCCATTCATATACCAGGGATAAATACTGATTCACTACCAGAGAACTCATAAACTGCCCAATCCTTTCAACTAACACCACATTCAGAGAATCTGGGTCAGTAGTCCTATTCTGCTTTCCCAGCTATTAGATAGGAGTCCATGAGCTCCCCCTTGTTCAGGTCAGCTGTTTCTGTGGGTTTCTCCAGCTTGATCTTGACCCCTTTGCTCATCACTCATCCCTGTCTGCAAATGGATTCCAAGAGTTCAGATCAGTGTTTAGCTGTGGGTGTCTGCTTCTGTTTCCATCAGCTACTACTTGGAGGCTCTAGGATGACATATGAGATAGTCATCAATCTCATTATCAGGGAAGAGCATTTAAGGTAGACTCTCCACTATTGCTTAGATTGTTAGTTGGGGTCATCCTTGTAGATCTCTGTACATTTCCCTAGAGCCAGATTTCTCTTAAAGCCTATAATGGGATGGGGATAGGGTTCGGGAGCCATGGTAGGGGATGAGGGAAATGGAACTGGAATCAATATATATATATATTGCTTCCAGATTCTGACTATTACAAATAATGCTGCTATGAATATAGTTGAACAGATTCCCTTGTATGAATGTGCATCTTTTGGGTATATGCCTAAGAGTTGAATTGCTGGATCTTGAGGTAGACTGATTTCCATTTACCTGAGGTATCGCCATTCTGATTTCCAAAGTAGCTGTACACATTTGCATTCCTACCTGCAGTGGAGGAGTGTACCCCTTTTCCACATCATCTCCACCATAAAATGTCATTGGTATTTTGATTTTAGCAATTCTGAAGGGAGTAAGCTGGTATCTCAGCACTATTTTGATTTGCATTTCCTTGATGGCTAAGGATGTTGAGCATTTTCTTAAGTGTCTTTCAGACATTTTTAGATTCCTATTTATTTCTGTTACCAACTTCTTAATTAGATTATTTCCCACTCTCCTTTTTCATACTCACCATCATAAAAGGATGAAATATGAAGCTATTTAGAGATTTCATTATTTTATACCTATATTAAAATATAAGCAATGCTTTATACTTTAATAAATCTTAAAGATGCTTATATCATTGTTGTGGTATGAATATGTGAAACTAGAGTTTTACACATATAACCATTGGCTGATAAAAGAAGGAGAAACAGCTTTCTTCAGGAATGTGTTCCTGAATGGTCATCTCTATCACGTGGTCGTATGATCAATACTAAGTTTATTCAACAAGTTATATATATTTATAATGATAAAAGGAAAAAAAGGCCCTGAATTCAGAGCAATGTAGAAAATGGAAAATTAGAGAGTGGAGAGAAAGATGTGGAAAGAGTATAAATATAGTATGCATGTATGAAATTTTCAATAAAATAACAAAATGACTAATGTTCTTGCCGTATTACCTAGTATGAACATTAATCATTCTTATGTCGAGATGTAGGTTTCTTACAGAAAAAAAAATGCATTGAATTTTAACAAAAAAAAAATAGAAATCAGAATGTTTTTATTTTTGGCATTGGCATTTTCAGGATTTGGTATGAAGTATTTTGTGAGACACATGTTAGGGTTTGGTACTGGGTTATTTAAACAAACAAACAAAAAAACTGAAACAAAAATCTTTCACATATTTTCTAGTGTCAGGAAATCCATATTGTTATGTTCCCAAAATACACACTGAAATCACATATGCCTGACAATCCTGTATAAACACCACTTTTACCCTAGCTTTTGATTTCTGTATTTGGTCCAGAGAATCAGTCATGGAGATTGGCATTACATTCATGTTTTTATCCCTTCAATAATTGCACATCTATAAATCTTTTTGGGCTTCAGAGAAAAGTTATGGTGGCAAGTGGAGTAGTATTTCATAAGGCCACATTGGAATGTACAGACAAAAGCCACCTTAAAATGAAAGGGTACTGACTTTCCTATAATTGAGTATTTAAATGTAAAGTCACAATTAAGGTGATTCTAGTTAATATTTTAGCTAGAAGAACACAAGATTTACAAAACTAGTGTAAAAATTTTTTATGAGACTCTTAAATATATTTTATGTACATTATTATTATTATTTTGTGATAGAATTCACCTTTTATAACTTGAATTAATAATTTGAAGTTATCTAAATTACAAATTACATCAAATAATGAAATGCATAGTCTGATTTCTTTGGTTTGATTTCTGTGTGTTCTGATACCATGTATGCCTAATATAAATATGTTTTGTCAAGTTGTCTGAAACCCTAATGTGCCTTGGGAGTGAGACCCAAAGTAAGAATTTACTGTGAGATTGCACTTTGGGCATCCCTGTGGGGTAGTTTCATGATTGATGCTTGCTATTGGGATAGTGGACTGCCTAGCCCACTGTGAGCATTATTATCCTTGGGAGAGTGGGCCTGGGCACTGTAAGAAACAGATGAGAAAACTCAGGTAGTGAGCTGTAAATAGCGAGTGTCCTCCAATGTCCTTGTTCCAGTTTCTGTTGTCCTGTTCCTGCCTACAATTCCTGCACCAACTTCCCTTAGTGAAGGATTGTGAGCTGTGAATTGTAAGATGAAGTAAGTCCTTATCTTCCAACAAGGAGTGCTGGTCAATGTTTCACATAGCAACAGAACAACTAGAAATTGGTAAAACTTAAGATAGTGTTTAGAGTAAACTAAGAATATATTCAGGAATTTTAATAGAAGTCTGGAATTATTTGTTCATAAGTTTAAATATTTCATTCCAAGATATTCAATCAATGATGTTCAAAAGGTAAAAGTATAAACAGCATGTACATTATTATGTTTCTGATTTTGAACATGCAAATTCTAGAGGTGTTACAGAAACTATTTGTTGTTGAGATTTAGGATTATTTTGTTTATATATCTTCGACCATAATAACAATTAACAAAAAACTTTATGTGTTTATGATAAAAATTATATATTTGGATACATAAAATTAGTTGTGTTTTGAGCACCTCTGTCAAACATTTATTTAGACCTTTTGGTGTAGTGAGGTAGTCCTTCTGTAGCACTGACCACGCCCATTGGGGGGTGGAGCTATGGGCGGAGGTGACCTGAGGAAGGAGGTCGGAGGGGGCCAGGAAGGCGCTCTCTTTCTGGCATGACTCGGACAGGAGAGGATCGGGTTGAATTTCCTGGTGTTCATCTGTCTAGGTTGTAAGTTATTTCTCCCTGAATAAACATCTATTCGGCCTATTTGTTTATCCTGACCCTTATTTACCGCAATATCTGGTGTCAGAAGCGGAATTTACCTGGGTTTGCCCCCAGGCGGCAGAAGCCGCCCCCCCCCCCCCACCTTCCCCAACGGGCAGGGTTTAACCAGGTGGACTCACCACAGCTTTGGGACATTTGCCTCTTCCTTACTGCAAAGGAGATCTTTGCCGCTAAAGCAGACCTGAGAAGGCACTTACCGCTTAACATTTTTTGCCCATTTCCGCACGGGACTTTGCATTCGCGCAGAGCCTCTCGGCGGCACCCGCCCGGCGGCACCCGCCTGGCGGCACCCACCCGGCGGCACCCGCCCGGCGGCACCCGCCCGGCTTGCACGCGTTTCGTCTTGTGTTACAAGTAACTCCAAAAGTCCCCTTTTAACAAAATTCTGCTTGCCATAGTTTGTTAAGAACTTTTTACAGGAACCGGGATCAGACGAGCCTGGGCGGCTAGGCGCTATTTGATGACACACCTCCAGGCGTAGCTACCACAAGCTGAGATCTACAACTAAAAGCATCAAAGTTCCAGGACAGCAGAATTACACCTAAGGTAATTGTAACATCCTTTGCAATTTAAGCTGATATAAAATCTGAGATAAATTGTTCTATAACTATGGCAGATAATTTTACTATGCAGAACTTTAGGAATTATTTTACTTCATATGTAGAAGGGATTTTAGCAGAAGAAACTTATGACTGGACCAATATATACTTTTATTTTGTAATAGCAATGGGTTTCATCATTAACATGATATTCTTAAAGAAATGGTTTGAGATTACAGCAAACAATAAGGAACTTGTACAAACTATGGGAGACTTAGTAACAAAGATTCGAAACATTGAAAATGATAGAATTCAAAGCATAGAGACAAAGATTCGAAACATTGAAAATGATAGAATTCAAAGCATAGAGACAAGGATTCAAAACATTGAAAATGATGGAATTCAAAGCATAGAGACTAAGATTCGAAACATTGAAAATGATAGAATTCAAAGCATAGAAAATATAGAAAGAAAGATTCAGAATATTGAAGATGGCGTTGGCGAGCTGAAAGGTATAATTTGTTTAATGTCAGATACTTCAATAACCAGAACAGAAACAATGCAATGCATTAACAAACTAGCAGAAACAGCCCACTCCTGGTCGGAGGAAGCTACTAATAAGTTTAAAAAACTGGAACATCAGATAGAAAGACTAGATGACAGAATCTCTTCCATGTCTGAGGATAATGACAAGCTAGCAGATAGAACATTGTTTCTGGAAGGCAGTTTACACGCCATTCAGATAATATCTAAGGATGATAAGATTAAAAACATGGAATCATTTGTAGTTGGAGAAAGTAAGAAACTGACTGATACAATGAAGTCTCTAGAAAGTTATTTGATTCAAGAAGTTCAGACACTCAAAGAAACAATGGTGAATAGATTTCAGGCTTTAGAAGACCTTCAGTCTGATACATCAGAAGAAGAACTACAGGTAATAGGGCATGAAAAAGATTTAAAATTTTCCACACCATTTAGGGTCAGGGGAGCTTTCCCTGTATCTATTCATGAAAAGCCAGCAACGAAGAAACATCCAAAAGGTGTCGTTGCATATCAGTGGGAACCAATACGTATGAAAGATTTAAAAGGTATAAAGGAAGCAGTAGTCTCTTATGGCATGCATTCACCTTATGTGAAGCAATTAGTAGAATCATGGGCATGGAATAACAAGGTAACCCCTAAGGATTGGGATCAATTAATATCAGCTGTCCTTGAAAGCGCCTCTCAAATAGAATGGAGGGCTTTATGGAGAGAGGAAGCAAAAGCTCTTGAACTTCAGGGCTTAAAGAAAGGGTATAAAGCTCCCCAAGATAAAATTCTTGGTGAGGGTCTCTATGCTGACCCAGAAACCCAAGCTGCCTATGATGAACACATCTTGTCTCTATGCAGTACAGCAGCTTTGAATGCTTGGGATAAGGTTCATGAATTAGGAGAGAGGATAGAACCTTATACCAAGATAAAGCAAGGACCTAGAGAACGTTTTAGTATCTTTTTAGAAAGATTATCTAGGGCAGTACAATTAGAGATAGCAGACATAGATGCTAGGCGAATACTCATAGAATCTTTAGCTTATACGAATGCGAATCCTCAATGCAAACAGGTGCTTTGGCCTTTAAAAATGCGATCAGCACCCTTGGATGAATGGGTCCTATATACAGGCAACATTGAGTATAATGACAATAAGACTGAAGCATGGATAGGAGAAGCCATATCTAAAGGTCAGAGAAGATATCAAGATAACAGAGTTCCTTACTATGGTGACTTAGAAGCTTGGGTAGGAGAAGCCATCCCCAAAGGTTTGAAAAGATATCATAATGTCAGATGTTATAACTGTGGTAAGATAGGACATCTAAAAAGAAATTGTAGGCAAAGCTTCCCTAGAAGTAACACCCCCAGGAATGAATCAAACAGAAGGCCTCAGCCTTCTGGGTTATGTAGAAGGTGTGGCAAAGGCAGACACTGGACAAATGAGTGTAGATCGACCAGAGACAAGCAAGGAAACCCTTTACCATCGGGAAACTCCTTGGGGGGCCTCTCGAAGGCCCCCACATCACAGGTGGTTCGAACATTCCCAGTCACAGTGGAAGACAATCTCCCACAGGACAATTAGAAAATTCTGTGCCTATTATAAAAACTCATACTGCTCTGGATGACGAACTAGTGACGGAAGTTGAATCAAACATGACAGAAGGAAATGAAAAACGTATATTTTGGCAAACTGCTATAAATAGTCATAGGCCTAGATTGATAGTTAAGATGAATAATAGACTGTTTGAGGGTCTGGTGGACACTGGAGCTGATGTAACTATCATATCTAATAAATCTTGGCCTCAAAGATGGCCCCTGCATGAGGTAAATGTTCAATTCTTAGGGATTGGAACCCTGGCTCAGGTAAAACAAAGCACGAGATGGATTGACTGTATAGGACCAGAAGGACAGAGAGGGAGGTTGAGACCATATGTGGCTGATGTAGTGATAAATTTATGGGGTCGTGATCTATTACAGCAATGGAATACACAGATTAACATTCCTCCTGTATTAGATAGGAACCATAGACGACCTCATGATTGTGGAAAGAATACTGTTAAGTACTATACAAGACAGAGACCAAATATCCAGGCAGTACAAAAACAAAATACAAATGCTGAACAAACAGAGGAACCAAAAGCCCTACCTTTAAAATGGCTAACAGAGGAACCTGTCTGGGTAGGACAATGGCCTATGACCTCTGAGAAGTTAGAAGCTTTAGAAAGCCTGGTTCAGGAACAGCTAAATGCTGGACATATTGAGGAATCAACCAGCCCTTGGAATTCTCCTGTATTTGTGATCAAAAAGAAATCTGGTAAATGGAGAATGCTTACAGACCTGAGAGCCATCAATAAAGTTATCCAGCCAATGGGCTCTCTACAGCCTGGAATGCCCTTGCCTTCTTTGATACCCAAAGAATGGCCTATTATAGTTATTGATTTAAAGGATTGCTTCTTCACTATACCTTTACAAGAACAAGACAAAGAGAAATTTGCCTTCACGGTACCTAATTATAACAATTCTCAACCGGTGAAGAGATATCAATGGAAGGTTTTGCCACAGGGAATGCTAAATAGCCCCACCCTGTGCCAATATTTCGTACAAAAGCCGTTAGAAATAATTCGTAAACAGTTTCCACAATCCATAATCTATCATTACATGGATGATATATTGTTAGCTGACTCTAAAGGAGAAATATTAGAAAAAATGTTTGAGAAAGTAAAGGAAGTTTTACCTCGCTGGGGATTACAAATTGCACCTGAAAAAATACAAAAAGGAGAGTCTATCAACTACTTAGGATATAAAATAGGTCTACAGAAAATTAGACCACAAAAAGTACAGATCAGAAGAGATCGCTACCAGACTCTTAATGATCTTCAAAAATTACTAGGAGAGATTTCTCAACTGCAAACCATAATTGGAGTAGAAGGGCATGATTTGAAAAACTTGAAAATGGCCCTAAAAGGAGATAAGGACTTGAATAGTCCACGAATACTATCAGCTGAAGCTGAGAAGGAATTAGAATGGGTAGAAAAGAGGATACTAGAAGCACATGTGGACCGTGTGGATCCAAACCTAGACTGTATTCTGGTTATATTACCATCTAGAGAATATCCTTCAGGGATTTTGATGCAGAGAGAAGATATCATATTAGAATGGATATTCCTACCACATAAACAGAATAAAAAACTGAAAACATATATAGAAAAGATCTCTGACTTGATTATAAAAGGTAAATTAAGACTTCGTCAGCTAATAGGAAGGGACCCAGCAGAAATTATAGTACCTTTAACTAATGAGGAAATTTCTTCCTTATGGAAAGATAACGAATATTGGCAGAGAGCTTGCAGTAACTTTTTGGGAACAATTAGCAACAACTATACCAAAACTGAGAGAATCAAATTCATAAAGAAAACGATTTGGATTCTTCCACGCATTGTAAGAAAAACACCTATTTCTGGAGTTCATACATTCTACACTGATGCAAATAAATCAGGTAAGGCAGGATATAAATCAGGAAATATTAGTAAAGTGGTTCAAAGCCCTTACAATTCTGTACAAAAGGCAGAATTGTATGCCATTCTCATGGTACTTATGGATTTTAAAGAACCCCTCAATATAGTTACTGACTCTCAATACGCAGAGAGAGTCGTTTTACACATTGAGACTGCAGAATTTATTCCTGACAATACAGAATTAACTTCATTGTTTATACAGTTACAAGATACTATCAGAAAGAGGACTCATCCTATATATATAACACACATCAGATCCCATACGGGTCTGCCAGGTCCTCTAGCACAAGGCAATGATGAAATTGATCGTTTATTGATAGGAAGTGTGCTAGAAGCCTCAGAGTTTCATAAGAAACACCACGTGAACAGCAAAGGTTAAAAAAGGATATTTCTATCACTTGGGAACAAGCCAAGGAAATAGTAAGGAAATGTCCTACTTGCTCATTCTATAACCAAACTCCTTTACCACCAGGCAGTAACCCTAAAGGTATAAATAGGAATGAAATATGGCAAATGGATGTGTTTCATTTTGCAGAATTTGGAAAATTAAAATATGTACATCACACTATAGATACATTTTCAGGGTTTCAGTGGGCTACTGCTCTGAGCTCTGAAAAGGCTGATTCTGTTATAACGCACCTTTTAGAGGTAATGGCCATTATGGGCATACCTGCACAAATAAAAACTGACAATGCTCCAGCATATGTCTCCAGCAAATTGAAACAGTTTTTTGAGTATTACAAGATAAAGCACATAACTGGTATACCACACAATCCTACAGGACAAGCAGTGGTTGAGAGATCCAATCGTACTTTAAAAGAAATGCTCCATAAACAGGCAGGAGGAACCAAAACACCCAAACACAGATTACATAATGCTTTATTAACATTAAACTTTCTTAATGCTGATGAAAAAGGAAAAACAGCTGCAGAAAGACACTGGACAATAGAAAAAACTTCTGAACTAAATCAGCCAGTGTATTTCAAGGATGTACTGACCTCAGAATGGAAAGCAGGATATGTGTTACGTTGGGGTAGGGGTTTTGCATTTGTATCTACAGGAGAAGAAAAACTATGGATACCATCTAAGTTAATCAAGATCCGAGTTGAACAAGAGAAGCATCTTAATGAAGAGAAATGACAAGTCATCCAACAAACTAGGTCCTATGAGGTGTGCGGAGGCCTCTCAAAGGTAGGGGAAGTGTTCTGTTCTTGTTTTTACAGGAAAACAGAGAAAACCTATCATCAAACAGCCAAAAGACACTGAACATGTAGGTGCCTACAGAAGAGAAGACAGCTTTTCAGAAACAATCACTTAAGGAAGCAGAATCTGATATATGGTAAAAAAAAAAAAAAAAAAAAAAAAAAAAAAAAAATTTAATTGTAGTAAACTATTTCTATATAGAAATCTATTTCTCTCTATTATCTAGTATTCCTGAAGTCCCAAATTTTGTAAACCAATGCTGGCTTTGGAGTTGGATTTGGCTTTCCTTCTCTAAATTCAAGCATGTTGTTAAGATTAAATTCATGGTTTCTGCCTTAAATCAAGAAGCCAATTGGTGTAAGGCAGAAGAAACAAAATCTGGGGACTCATATCTTATGCAATTTTCTCTCTGAAATCCTAATTTTCTCACATACTTTTAATGCTTATTGTTGTCTTTCCCTAATGCATACCTTAAAACTTGAAAATTTTACTTTAATATTGATGTGTAACTTTTCCACAAGGAATAATAACGATTCCTAACAGCAGTCTTTGAACTTTCCGGAAAGAAGATGGGGCCCCACATCATCATTTCCACTTGACTCAACCTGATGCATGGGAACTACAAACATCACCCTAAAACCGGTTTGAGACTGTTTTGCTCGAGACAACTCATGACTAGCTAGCTGTAATGGTGCACCTTTTTATTACACCCTGGCCAGTTTCAAATAGAACTACAGTCAAGAATTTTCTGCCACACAGTGACTAACTACATATGTCACAGCCAGTTCTGTTGAGAAATTTGGTTGCTAAAAATTTTCTTCCTACAGGATCCATTGGAGCAATCATCGTCCCATTTCAGCAGGAAGTAATCTTAATATGACTACGCCCCCTTTCCCTACCCTTGGAAATTTGGGATAATAGTCATCGTCTTTGGGTTGGTTTTAGTTATTTGGGATTGGGTGATGCTTACACTCGGGTTTATCTTTTAGACAGGAATAGGGAATGGTGGGTAAAGGTATGGTTTAGATGGGATATAAGTAGATTAGCCTATTTCCTTGAGAATTTGAGTTTGAATGAGATAGTATTTTACAGCTTACATTGTTATGCATTCCTATGTGGTAAGCTATGTAAAATTAAGTTTATATTTTGTTATATTGTGTTAAATGTTTCCACTTATAATATTTATGCACATTATTTTTTACCATATTCTATGTATGTATACTTTTCTTGTGTTCAAGACATTTTGTATATTGATACAATTTGGGATATTTATCTTGCTGCCCTTTATAGTTCTACCTCTTGTCTTGACACTTATACTCTACCTCTATTTTAGGGATTTACATGTAGGTATATGTAAATAGTTATATTGTTTAAGTATTTGTTCCTGCTTTACTCAGGAAAGTTTTAATCAGTCTTTTTAGCTAAGTTCCCGAGTATTATAGATTATCTTCACTCACATTTCCTGTACCTATGAGATTAGTCAGATATAGATGCTTAATCTTCAATCCTTCACAGACATGCAGAACATGGCATTTAAATGTTTTAATATTAGTACTCCTTTGACATGAGACACTGTTGCTCCTGACAGCACCGTGCATTTTCCCGAAAATATGTTGGACACTGTTGTTGCTCCTGCTGGAGTTCAATCTCGCCTCAGCTAATGGCCTGTTGGGCATAGAATTGCCCCCACCTTGACCATTGATTTGGACATGCAGTCCTATGTGCTTGCAGGAGACAAATATAGAAGACTGCTTGACCTTGCCAAGTCAGGGTAAGACAGCCATTCTATTTCCCTGCTGTTGTTGTGGTCTGTCAAGTTCTCTTGGCCTTAGCCAAATCTGGGTGTACCAACGTCGCTGTGAGACCTAGGGTGACTGTTCAGGTGGCTTGCTGTTTCTGTCCTTGCTGCACCGTTTTGGAAGTTGTCCATCCGCATTTCCTGTCTACTCTAGTATTGTTATTTTCCTTCTCAGGTCTTGATGAGGTTGAAGATTAAACTATCACAACTATTATTCTCTCTTCCTAGTTAGATATATTAGGTACTAGACTTACGTTTTCCAGCTTAGGACAACTCTATTGTAAACTCCATTATGCCCCCACCCTAGGACTAGATATGTAGGTCATTTTGTTCTCGATTTTCCTTTTCTTAGAGCACACTTGTTATTCACTGTTTTGTATATAGTTTTGTATTAAGCCTAAATCTTTTCTTTAGACTAAAAGGGGAATTGTAGTGAGGTAGTCCTTCTGTAGCACTGACCACGCCCATTGGGGGGGTGGAGCTATGGGCGGAGGTGACCTGAGGAAGGAGGTCGGAGGGGGCCAGGAAGGCGCTCTCTTTCTGGCGTGACTCGGACAGGAGAGGATCGGGTTGAATTTCCTGGTGTTCATCTGTCTAGGTTGTAAGTTATTTCTCCCTGAATAAACATCTATTCGGCCTATTTGTTTATCCTGACCCTTATTTACCGCAATATTTTGGTTTTTGTTTTTTTGGTTTTTTTGAGATATACTTCATGTGAAGTTACAAACACTGAATTAAGGATATTTGCAGCTGAAAAGCAATTGCATGCCTGCTATATTAGCTGCATAATTGTCTCACACAGGAAGTCATGAGTCCAAATACTATTAGATTCACATTCTTTAAGTGAAGTTCTCTAAAATCTATCACTGAAAACTAAATTTACATTTAAATGTCCATCTGCTACAGCTATAGGTTAAATCCCAATTTATAAATACACAAAAATCTAATTCAATAGAAATACAATCAGGTATGATGTATGTGCATTTGAATCTGATGTTGGTTAATACATTCTGAAGATGTAGATAATTGTACATTGCAGATTGAAAGCTTAGGAACTTGAAGGCTGCTAAACAGAAAGTTCTAAATTGAGGTTTTTAAGTCTGTGATGAAAACCCACATTTGATTAGCATGTGCACACAGACAGAAAGCACAAGAGAAAAAGACAATGATAGGGAATGAAGAGAATGGGTCTCAAACACTATATGAATGAATTACCAAAGTTCAGATTCATACCTCCTGGGACATGTGTTTCTATTTAAACAAACCACATATACAAATCGGATCATAAAAATACAATTGTTTCTTTACAAGATTCTAAAAGTTAACAGTTTGAAGTCGAGAAGTAGAAGGATTAGAAAATAGTGAGGAAGCATCTTTTGTTGCAGATTTTCTTCTCCCTTGTATTGTATCTCATGGTATGGAAAGTCTAAAGTGTTGAAGAAGTCAATAATCCAATTATTTAGAGCTCCACTTTCATGTCATATTCAACCTCCCAATGCTTCATAGTTTTTGTGTATGACATTATAACAAGAATTTAAACAAATGAACTTTGGTTAGGAATAAAAATTCACATCATTGTATACATTTGAGAAAACAGGATGTTATTAATTCCTCATTCTAAAAACATTTCAGGCAATTTTGTGTCATTGTGCATGTGTGTACATGTGTGTAACTCAAAAAAAAAAAAACAGACCAAAGGGAAGATAATGTTAGAAGCTCAAGAATAAGAATACATTAGATGGCATAAAAAATTATGGATAATTTATAAGCATTGCACTAATTTAAAACATTTGATTTAATATATTTTTCTGTATAAATTGAGTATTTCCTGAAAGTCATGGTACTATAAACATGGTTAAGGTAAATAGTGAAGATTTAAAAATTGAAGTAGTAAATTGAATATATATAATGCCAAAAGTTAAGGAGAGTATTTGCGTACCACACTTAATACTTAACCATATACAAGTGTTCATGAATGATAGTTGTGTAAGTGTATAATAATACATTTAGGGCTACCCAGAAAAACACTGTCTCAAAAGCCAAGAGAAACAAAAACTACCAACAAGCAGAAGCAAACAACAACAACAACAGCAGGAAGAAAAATATGAAGGAAATGCTTTTTTCCGAGCATGGTGTCACATACCTTTTAATCTCAGCACTTGGGGCACAGACATGCTAGTATCTGTGAATTGAAACTTAGCATGGTCTACATAGAAAGTTCAAGGACAGTCACAACTACAGAGTGAGAACCTTTTTTCCATGTTCAGCTTATTATGTGTTAAAAATGTTATAAGCATTTTACATTCAGAACTGAGTATGGAATGTTCCATTTAATATTTATTTCAAGTGTCAAAACATTCCAATATCTAAAGATTTGGTGAACTTCTCCATAAACGTTCATTCCCTTTTTAAATTTCAACTTTTATTATAATAATGTTTCTTGAATTTAATTTTCATTTTCCTGTGCATCTGATAAAATAATGTCTCTCATTTAAATTATTAATATGTTTCAATACTGAAATGCATCCTAACTCTAGCTTCTAATAATATTAGATATTGCAATTTTTATGGATATTAAGTACTTTTAGTTCTATAGTTCAGGCTCCTTAAAATCAAACTATATACATTTTTTTTGGACCAAACTTAAATGTCTATGAAGTTTTAATCATAAAATAAAACTATTTATTGTATATTTTTAAATATCAGGAATACTAAAGTATTGTATAATATTTATTTAAAGTTCATTTTAAAATCCAATAGTACTGATTGAATGTAGTATATAGGAACTATGATGACATTAAACATAAAGTCAATAATGTTAAAGAAGTAATACTTGAATCATCCTTACTCTTTTTCATTCAAAATTACATTTTCCAAAAAGATCATGATAGAATTTCATAATTTTTGAAATATTGGAAATATTGATTATTTCTACTTATTTGATTTCAAAATCAACAATTTCATTATTAAAATAGATATTTTCTTCATATATTTATCATTTATATATTGGATCATCAGATTCAATGTGAAATACATGAAATTCCTAGACCCTTCCTCCCCTGTCCCTCAGCAACCCCCATACAATCCTTTTTCTGCTCACAAGGAAGGGTAAGGCCTTCCATGGGGTACATTCAAACTTTGTCATATCCTTTGGAGCAGAGCCTAGGCACTCCCGTATGTGTCTAGGCTCCCAAAGTCCATTCGCATATTAGGAATAAACAGGTCTATTACCCTAGGCCCAAATAGTGTTCAGTACTCCTAACTAACACCCACATTCAGAGAATCTGGGTCGAACCTATGCTGGTTTCACAGCAATAAGACTGGGTTCCTTGAGCACCCTCATGATCAGGTCAGCCATTTCTGTGGATCTCCAGCCTGATGTAAACCCCTTTGCTCATCACTCTTTCCTTTCTTCAAATGCATTCCAGGAGTTTGGCTCAGTGTTTAGCTGTGGGTTTCTGCTTCTGTTTTCCTCAGCAACTGGCATATAAGGTGGTAATCAATCTTATTATAGGGAAGGATTTAAGGTAGACTCTTCACTATTGCTAGATTGTTAGCTGGGGTCTTCCTTGTAGAGATCTGGAAATTTCCCTAGTGCAAGATGTCTATTTAAACCTATAATGGCTCCCTCTATTATGATATCTCTTTTTCTTGTTTTTTTTTTTTTCTATTCTTCCCGTCTCAATCTTCCTATTCCATCATGCCCTCCTCTCTTCTCCTCTTCCCCTCTTCTCTTTCATCTAACTCCCTCTCCCCTCTATTCCTGATTCCAATTTGCTCAGGAGATATTGTCCCTTCCTCTTCTGTGAGGGACCATGTATGTCTGTCTTAGGATCTTCCTTGTTGTGTAGCATCTCTGAAAGTGTGTATTGTAGGCTGGTGATCCTTTGTTCTATGTGTAAAATCCATATATGAGTGAGTGTATATTATGAAGACGTGGCTGGCAAGTGAGTCCCAGGGATCTACCTGTCAGACTGAGCTGTCTCCCTGAAAACTTTTCCAATAATTTTGACATTAAATAAAATCTTACAGTGTCAAGTTTCTACTTGTGACAGAAAAAAAGAGAGTGAGAGAGAAAAAAAGAAAGAAGCCTCAAATACTCTATAGAATTATCTTCCCAGTGCTTGAAATATCATTCCAAAAGATGTAGAATTAATTCTACTTGGTCTTAAAATTGAAATCTAGAGACAGATATTGGGGGTAACTCTCAAGATCCAAAATGTACTCATACCAAAGGGGCTTTCTGTCCTCAGACTGAGTCTCCAAAGTGAAGTGCTCCTCAGCTGAGATTGTTAGTTGGGAGCAGTCTTGTAGTTCTCTCGACATTTCTTTGTGTTCAATTTTATTTTCAAACCAATATTGGCTCCCTCTTTTATGTTCTCTCTCTCTGTCTCTGTCTCTGTCTCTCTCTCTCTTTCCTATCTTCTATTCCTAACCAGGCTCAATCTTCCTGGTCGCACAGGTTTTCCTTTCCTCCCCCTCATTTTCTCCTACTTCTCTCTCCATTTGCTGTCTTCCCCCACTTCACCTGAGCTCTGGGGGACTTGTCCCTTCCCAGTTCTGTGAGGGACTTTATATGAATCTCTTAGAATACACCTTGTATCCTAGTTCCTCTGGTGATGTGAATTATAGGCTGGTGATCATTTGATCTAGGTCTAAAATCCATATATGAGTGAGTACATACTGTGTTCCTCTTTTTGTGACTAGGTTACCTCATTCAGAATGGTTTCTTCAAGTGCCATCCACTTGCCTGCGAATTTCAAGATACCATTATTTTTTTTTCTGCAGAGTAGTATTCCATTGTATAGATGTGCCACATCTTCATTAACCATTCTTCAATTGAGGGGCATCTAGGTTGCTTCCATGTTCTTGCTATTACAAATAGTGCTGCTATTAATATAGTTGAACAGATGTCTTTGTTGCATGGATGTGAATCCTTTGGGTATATGCCTAAGAGGGGGATTGCCGGGTCCTGTGGTAAACTAATTCCCATTTTCCTGAAGAACCGCCATACTGATCTCCAAAATGGCTGTATGAGTTTGCACTCCCACCAGCAGTGGAGGAGTGTTCCCCTTTCTCCACATCCTCTCGAACATGTGTCATCATTGGTGTTTCTAATTTTAGCCATTCTAGCAGGAGTACGTTGGTATCTCAAAGTTGTTTTGATTTGCATTTCCCTGATAGCTAAGGATGTGGATCACTTTCTTAAGTGTCTTTCAGCGTTTTTGATTTCCTCTATTGAGAATTCTTTCTTCAGTTCTGTACCCTATTTTTTAATAGGGTTATTTGGTGTTTTGTTGTTATGTGAACAAAATAAAAAGACTATGCAGTTAAATTATTTTCCAGTTACTTTTCTGATAAATAGCCAAATGTGAAAATAAAATTATTAAAAGATAACTCTTTGTCCTCATTTGAATTTCTGAAAATGACAATTGATAACATTTTGACGTGGTGAAGTTGAAAATGCATGCATTTTCAATAAACATATCTTCTTGGTTAAATAACCAGTTTAATAGAGCCTATTGAATTTTCCAGTGTCAAGTGGCAGTATGAGTTGTATTTCTGACACAACACACACACACACACACACATTCACACACACACACACACAAATGCATACAATCTATATGACTTTGAAGAACATGAAAGAATGGAAACTTTCAAGAAGACAACAAATTCTTTTGTTGTTATTTTTGAATGTATGAGTGTTTATTATCAAAAAGTTTTGCCTTGATATTTGGAATAAAAAATGAACAGTTCACGAAAGAAAACTGGAAGGAAGATAATTAGCTTAAAAAAAAAAAATCCCTGTAAATACAGTAGAATTTCTAATAACACAGCCAGGCTCTATTGCATCCAAGGCTTTCTATTTTTAAACCTTTGTATCTCCCACAAATTTCTTTGTAATCTGTTCTTCTATTCTTTATAGTGAAATTTAAATATTTTAATTACTATAGAGTGAGTAAAAACAGCCCAAGTTTCAGGGTTTGATTTAAATTTTTTTTAAAAAAGAAAACTAATCAGGCATGTGAGATTCATGATACTGAAAAATGACATACTATATCCAGAGCAAAACATAAATTAATATATTATATACATAGAATTCTAATAAAGAATCCATTAGTTACTAACTTCCAACTTTCAATAGTTACCTATGTATGAAATGAAAAAATTTAAAAGAATAGACCCCATAATAGTGCATGCCTTAAATTGAAGTTTCAGTGTTCTGGTGCTATCAGAAAAATTGAAAACATGCTTGTGTTAAATATTCATTTTAATATTCCTCCTGAATTATTTTCAGTAAGATAAAATACCTTGAATATATAAAATACTTATCACAATAATTACCATGTTAAATGAAGGCTTTTATAAGAGGATATTTTAAAAGCTATTACAAGTAATTGATGCATTAACGTACATTCTTGAAACTCTGGTATGTAAAATGAACAAAAAAATTAACTAAAAAGAAATAATTAAAAACAAGATAAAAGAAGAGAATTAACAGTAGAAGTTACAAATATGTTCAAGCAATACTGAGTAGTTGTTTGCAAATGCCACAATGCTCACAATACACACTAACTATACAGTATCAGACAGCATCCTGTAAGCAGGAGGCTTTGATTCTCAAAGAAGTATATTTTTCAGCATTTTCAAGGGATATAGCTGTATTAAACATATAAATGGGCAAAATAGAATTAGGGTTCAAGGGGAAGAATAGAGCAGCAATTGGAGCCTTGGCAGATTTTAAGGAGGATGTTGTGACACATTTTCTCTACTAGTTATAACTTTATAAAAACTGAAAAATCTTTATTGTACTTACTCTATCAAGAACATTCAAGAATAAGATAACTGGACTCAATATGTCATTGTGGTACAAAAATAAAGTAAAAAAAATTATGAATTTAAGAAGGGATGGTTGCGTGGGATCCTTCCTGAAGAAGAAAGTGAAAGTCAAAGTAATACAAATTAGTGTATTTCAAGTAAACTTGTATGAAATCCTCAAATAAAAATAAAATTAAATAAAAACATAAAATAAATGTCTTCTAGTTCAAAAACAAAATACTTAAAAAGCACATTTAGTAAAATATTTTCTTTAATGTAATTTGAATTCCTGACTGTATTCACACTGTAGGCTGGGTCTCTTGGTGTGACAGTTCATTTCCAACACATTAATAATGTTGAGCATTTATTAGATTATTCATTTACATAAATTTTTATCCACTTTATAAGATAATGAACAAAATAACAACTTGACATATTGCAGTAAATCAAAAGATAAATTGAAGGAGATGTGTGGTTTTGCCTTTCTGATGAAACTCAAACATGACAGATGAAATGTCAAAGAATTTATAATAAATGCAAAATCCATTACCCTATTAATCCTACCTGATATGTTATGTACTAAATTAAAAAAGATATTTTTATACAGTAATTTTCAATAAGCATTCCTCGGAACCCTTGACTTTTAAAAATTGTAAGCATCGTGATCCAGAGTTGTTTACATATGGTAATTTCTACATAGAGTTAGAGGTAGAGGAAGCCATGTTTTTTAAACCAAACTGTTCTCAGCAAATTCTAGGGAGTATATTCTATGTATGTACATCTATGTGCACATGCTATGAATGTATTGGTTAGACATACTTAAATAATTTTTGCAATATTTTACACATTTTATTAGACATGTATATACACAAAAGTTTGTATTAAATATGAATTTGTTCCATTCAATGAAAAACTCATTTTCTCAATCCATAGTTATTGTCATAGAAGTATTATCTATAAATGACCAAATAGACTCCCATAATTTTTCTCCAAAATGATATGATCTAGTTATTGTACTAAATATAATTATATTTTAAAATGGGCTTCAATTTTATAGCACATTTCTATGGGTTCTGTCAGAACATGCTACAACATCATTATATGTGTGGTAAGTAACAGACAGTACTGAACCAGAACATTGACAGGAATATTTCCTAACCCTTTTATTATTTTAAATCTGATATTTAAAATTAAGAATGATGTTTCATTTTCTATTTTAATTTTATAAAGGTATGTACATGTAAATTGAGTAGTATATTGTTCAATATTGGTAAACATCACAAAAATGGGATAATAAAGGTGACTGGAAAGAATATGTTTGGTATTTTGCTTCCAATGAACAGAAAAAGAGCTTATATTTACCATACTGTCTCATAACTCTGAAAGTTCTGGTAGCAAAGAAAAGAAATGTGCACTATTCCTAAGAAGTTAATCATTGTTGCTGTATATATTCATACTAAATTATTTCTTTAGTAGAAATACAAAGCAAATTAAATCAGATTGTCTATTATGAAGTTAGTTTATAAAATGATATCATTTGTATTTTACTTATCATTAGTTCTAAGTTGGAAAATTCTTTAGATCACAACTATAGTGTTTGCAGTTTTTTGTTATGTGAACTTTCCCACCAGTATGGTCACACAGCCACATCAGCTCCAAATCACATAAAGAGACAGTTTATTAATTATGAAACTGTTGGCTTGTATCAATCTAAGTGTTCCCACATGGTCTTATCATACTGGAGATAGGGTCCAGACCTCTTCTCTTACATCCTACATCCTGACTCCTCTCTACTACATCTCCCAGAATCCTCCTATTCTCCTAGTCCTTCCTGTCTTCCTTTCCTATTGACTAACAGGGCTTTATTCATTCAACAATAAAAGAAACATATTTACAGAATGACATCTTCCATCATCTCCTCTTTCTGTCTAAAATAAAAAGAAGGGCTTTAACTTTAATATATATAATTACATGTGATAAAACAGTTATCAAATAAGAAATAAACTTAACAATATTTAGTCCATTAACATTATCAGGAATTAAAGAAAATATTCTATCATTTATCCTGTCTTTGTGCATCTAAAGTCTTATATGTAATTTATATTTAATCCTAACTAAGGAAAAGTATAACCATATCTATCTGTCTTCAACTCCATCAAAGACCACAGAAGGATAATATGTAAACTCTAGAATTGATTGAAAAACTTGTCATTTGGACAGTCATACAAAGTTCTTCTATAAATTGTCGCATCCATCTTTGACATATAGGCCTCAATGTATCATAAGTATCCTTTCACTATTGCTTTAGTATTGTTATGAGCTCTTGGATTTGCTTCATTTATTCATTGTACACTGCTTAGTTTTACTATGTTGAGTGTATGAAATTATCATATATATTTTTGTTTAATCTGGAGTTCAATGACAAACATCATCATTGCCATCATCATCATCATCAAGGCAATGAAAAGTTTCTGAGATGTAAAATTGTCAAAGCCACATTTAGATGTGGTTAATTATCAAATGGCTAAATAAAATAATTTCTACAGTGTTAAGCTATCAAAATGGGATCATTTAAATCACAGAGAGGTAAAATCAGCATGTGATTACACTCTAATAGAACACTTCATTTATTCTATTAAACTGTAATTCAACAATTAATACTTGACCGAAAGCAATTGTGAGTGCCAGTCATAGAAAGTAAGACTCAGCTGACAAATTTGAACATTGTTTTCAGCAGTGCCTAGGACAGAGATGCATTATGCCCTCAGGAAATTTGTAACTATTTTGTCAAAGGCTCATAAGTCCCTGGCAGAATACTTTTTTCCAATGTGCTTATTTAATTCATGTCTAAATAGATTCTTTGTAATTAACATTCTAAATATTAATTTAATTTTCTATAGACTTGATAGTAGGAAAAGTTCCCTTTGCTGTTAGGATAAACATAGCATTTTGGGCAAATGTGTATCAGTGAAGTGGAAATTACAGTTATTTTTTATTCTTATTTTGTTTTTATGTTTCTTTTCAAAGAGAGATAGCTCATACTTACAGATGTATTATTCAGTCATACATATAAAACACACATAAATATGCCTTAGAATCCTTCGGTTTCACATATTCCATATTGCTATATAACACATATATAAACTCATATATCATATATACTATAGCTGTGTGTGTGTTTACATGAGGAATGGGAAAAATAAAAATTATGATAAAGGCTATATTGTAATTAACTAGATTTAAAGGCTGTCACAAGTACTTCATTTAATAATTTGCCTTTTTAAATAGGACATCATTTGAGACACAAATACTTTATTAAATGTGCTTCAATACGTGTAAGAAAACCTCCCTCCGAAGGGATGTGTATAAAAGATGGGAATGGGAGGACTTTATTTTTACTTAGGTATTTATGTATAAATTCACAGATTGTTTGATAATATTGAATTGGTATAATATTGAATTGGTTTCGTGACCTTGTTGGTTAGGAGAAAATCAATTTTCCCAGAGTGGCACAAGCTGTCATTCTTCAATGGGAATCAATCCGTAGTCTAATAAAACTTCTGAAGGGAGATGTCATTCTGCAAATATGTTTCTCATATTAGTTAATGAATAAAACACTGTTGGCCAAAAGGAAGGCAAGATAGGCAGGACTAGGAAACAAGGAGTAGTGGGGAGATTCAACATGGAGGACGGAGAGTGTAGGATACTCTCTCTGGTAAGATGAGACCACGTGGAAACATATAGATTGATAGAATTGTGTTAATATTTAAGACAGAGCCAGCCAATAAGAAACTTGTAACTGGCCAACAGAATTATATCTAATATAGCTTCTATGTGTGTTATTTGGGTGTGGCGTGGCGGTGAGACCAGGGAAAAAAACCTGCTCTTAACAGACTTCTATGCCAATACCAGGACAGTGAATTGCTTACAGCACATCATTTACATTACATGATAAATAATAAAACACCTAGTAGGAAATTTCATTATGCTTTCTATAATACACTGTGAACACGTGGAAATTGAAATCAAAATTTAAAATCTCCCTAGCCTAATTCAGTTTCATAATTGAAAGTGAGTAACTGAGGTATAAATCTCATTTATTTAAACTTTCCATGAAGGAAATTTTAAATGCACATCCCTGAGCTTAATTATTTTTAATTAGGTATTATATCTATGTAGAGAAAGATTTAAATGAATGTAAAATTATCTTTTATTCAAATGAACTGAATTATGATTTCTTTACATATAAGATATTCAATAACTGTTGTTCAATATCAATAAATATTATATTGAATACTACATTGAATTCTGTTCTCTTATTCAGAAACATGTCATTTTTTTCTTCTCATTTTGACTAATATTTAATTCTCCAATTAGACCCTGGAATTTATATGATCCAAATCAACTAACTGCATATATGAGCAGCAGTATTTCAAGGATACCATGCCCTCTGTAATTTATCAGGAAACCTTGTTAACTAAGAAGAGTGTTTCATAGGTCATTGGGCACAAAAGCAAAGCTTGGTATTGTACAAGCAGAGAGCTTTCATGCTGGATCTGTAATAGTTTCAATAAACATCAACAAAATTAATTCTCTGAACCTTTTGCTATGAAATATTTTCTAAATATATCACTTGACACCAACCACTTGTATTTAATGTTCTCAATATCCAAACTTTGTAACTGGTGAATTTAATTTTAATGCTAATTATTGTTGCTCCTCCATTATTGTTATGGATAGTGTGCTTTAATAGGCACTTAATTTATCCGAGGCTTATTGCTGAAACCTTTACTTGTTAATGGATTTGTTATTCACAGCAAAAGAAAAGGACAAGTTCTTCCAAAATCTCTTTCTAATCCTTAATTAAACTCAAGTTTGTAGAAGCTACATTACCATATAAAGAGGTAGAATACACAACACCTTTCCCACTCCTATTCTCCCACTTCCTATTCTCTCCCCTTCAACTGTTTCATACAATCACCATTTCCTTCCAACTTCGTATGGTATTTTTAAAGCCTTGTGAGTTCACCCAATGCTACCATATGTACACCGATATAAGAAAAATTAACTGACCATGGACCAGCACCACTGAAGAAACTAATAAATAGGGGAAGTTTGCAAATATGTATAGGCACTTAATAGAATGATAGTAGTAGATTCTCATCTATTTTCAATGGCTTACCCAGCCATAGGGTTTAACTCCAGTTCACAAAGCCAGACATGTGGTTCATATTGTAGAATAAGCCTTACATTTAACCATTAAGTGGAAGGTTACTCTCATGGTATTAAAGTCAGTATTGCATCTGAAGATATACATTTTGTGGCCAATCACTTTTGTAGCTCATAGTTCATAGTTAAAGAATAACTTATTATTAAATTCCTACCTCAATCTCCTGCTATTATTATGAAAGATGCTGAGTATCTTTACTTTATTTTTCTATCTTCTCTGACTCACATGTGTGTTATACCATATTTCCATCAAGTTCTGTAGGACAAAAAAGAGCATTGGTAATAACTTATAATATTTGGGGAATCTCGGATCCTGATTGGCCAATATCTCTGAAAGAAATAACCCATGCCCACATTGTTGTTTTTTTTATTTGATAGCCTATGAATAATTTCAAATAAGTCATTTAGGTAATTATGAAGATCCAATAGTTCATTTTGCATATAGATAATTTTTATATTCATATTTGAAATGATAATGTGGTAAGTGATAACAATTTTTTAATGTCTTTCTTTACTAAAGGATTGATGGATAATGCAATATGTGGTTTTTGATTTCTAGGCAATTTTAGTATCATTATAAATAGCTTTCTACTTTTATACTACCAAACATTTTGAAGTCTTAACTATATTAATTGTGAAAATGGCCTACTTTTATTTTACTTTATATTTTATTATTTATAATTCTTTTTTATTGATTCTTTATGAAATTCACATCATGCATTCTAATCCCACTTATCTCCCTGCCCCTTGTATCTGTCCGCTGCCCCTAAAATATCTCCCCAAACCAAAAGAAAATTTAAAATCAAAACCAAACCCAAAATGCAACCAAAACAAATTAACAAAGGAAAACAACAACAAAGGAGAATCTGATCATGGAATCTGTAGGGTGGACTGGTGATTCACACAATTAACCCTTAGTCCATATATCTCCACTTGTCAGTGTTCATTACTATGGGTCACTAGTCTGGTTCTGGGCCTCTAGCTACTGCTACACTCTCAATAAAGAGCTCTCACTGAGACTCCTTGACTATCCTATTGTCCTGTGTCATGGATATTCTACAATCCTCCCGTTCACAAGCTCCAACAATTCATAGATTCAAGATTAGGTGGATGTTGGCCTGGGCTAACTCATAGCTCTGATTCTGCTTTTGGGTGGTAGCTGGCTAATAAACCTGCTAGTTTTCCCTCATCATCACTCCCCAGGGAAGCTCTCCAGCAGGGTCACTTAAAGTGTGCAAGCCTATGGTGAGAAGTGGGACCATTTTATGCAGGGGGGGAGGGACAGCTCTTCCATGAGGATCAGGGACAGATGCAATAACCAGCAAGGGACAGGGCCAGCTATACCAGGGCCAGTGAAGAGCGAGGCCAACTGAGAACAGCTTCCAGATTTCAGAAAGAATGGTTTCTTGTGGTAACACAAGCTATGGACTAAATATAACATGTTTAAAGTTATTACAAATTCCTACCAGGAATATAACTACATTAGGCAACGATGCACATATGTATATATTGAGTAATTTTGGTATAAGAAAATCAGCAGCTGGGCAGTTGTGGCTCAGGTCTTTAATCACAGCATTTGTGTTACAGAGGCAGAACTATCTTTGTTATTTTGAGGCCAGCCTGGTCTACAGAGTGAGTTCCAAAACACTCAATATTGTTACACAGAGAAACCCTGTCTTGAGAAAAAATAAAAACGAATCAGCAGATATTGGGGAAAAAATATATTTTATTTTTGTGACTTTCTGCACTATGATAGTGTAGATTTGTCTCCTAAAATTCTTGTCTTCTTTTAAAGTCATCTTGGCTCATAAAAGAATATTTTATTATTTGGGGTGAGTATCATGCTTAAACCCCACATTAATATCTTTGATTTTGTAAGACAAATTATATTCATTACCAGAGATGTCACATTTCCCAGAAGCCTAAAATATCATTTAATGTCTCAGTACAACATGATGTGCTGTGACTAACAAAATCTTATTTATTAATGATTACAATAATTACAATAACTTCTAAACCTAATTTTTGACCTCATAAGTCTGAATATCATGTATTTTTAAAGCCTAAAATACATTTTTGAGATTTTATGAGTAATACTCATCCATCTCCCTTACAAATATTAGAAATAGAATATGTATGGGTTCTTTTTGTAATATAATCCAGCAGGGAAAATGAGTGATGCACCTATTAATATAAAACTGTGTCTTTTCTTTCATATTAGCAATTGTGTCTGGATGAGTTTAATTTAGGATGCTAAGCCTCTGATATTCATCCCACAGCACAGGAAAGAAACAAGCTTTCTTGAGAAGTCATGTGGACATGAAATTTTTTTTTAACTCCAGAGCCAGTTATTTTAAGTTATTTACAATTCTGGTCTTGCATAACTTCAGAAATTGATGTAATGCATCTATTTAACTAGAGTTTATTTATGGAAAGGATGCCAACTTTATTCTGGAAATCAAATGCTACCTTAATTGAATTGCTTGTACTATAGGGGCCTGAGGACCTGGGAAGTAGATGAATTCTGTAAATCAAAATATTATTAATGCACATGATTTTTTGTTTATTAAATGTCTCTGGAAGCCTTGATATATAAAACATTGTCTAGTTTCAATTTGTGTTCCTATTAGATTCTTTTCTTCCATTCTTTGTCAACTTTTACTATATTGCTACAAAAACTTATAGTTTTGCTAACTCATTACCTATGGTGAAATTTTATGCTGCAATGGTGATAGGTAGTACAGAGTATTGTAAATAAAATACAGGTATTTGTATATGCTTTTGAATAAAAAGGGCAATCTCTTTTTACAAACTTCAGATTACAAAGTCTTTCAAGTCTTGAAAAGAGTGGGATGTTATTTTTCATTTTTAAATGCATTTTGAATTAAATAAATTAATTTACATAATTGGATTTCAAATTAATATATATTATATACTTATTTGTTTTGAATGTCCTATTTTCTCTTTTTTCTTTTGGTTCTGTCCTATTTTCTTTTACTTACTATTTAATTGAAATATTTTCCTAGAACTCTATCACTGTATTCATATAAGTATATTTGTATTTTGTGCTATAAATTGAAAATATAATGTTTAAATATGTGAGTTATTCTTGGAATTGCATGTTGGCTTTGAATGTGCTCCAGTTATTTGCTTTTGTCTCTGGTTTGACACGTTAAAACAACTATGAAAGCAAGAATAAAGTCAGAAGACTATAGGTGTATTATATGCGCAGTATATTTGACTATTTACATATTATTTTAAACATTTTCTCAGGCACAAAATGTCAGTGTTTGTGTGTACATTTGATGTCATACACCAATGTACATTCAGTGCTTTTATGCAACCACCATATTTCTCCAGTAATAAATAGCTCAGTGTTTATAGCAGCCTATTTGCTGATGCCATGCATGAAACAAATTTAAAGCATACTTAGCTTTTTTAAAGTATTAAGATTATTTTCTAGTAAGATCTTTGATTTTTACACAACTTATTTAGAACAAAATTGTACAATAATAAGAAATAATACTGTGTTCATTATAAATGCAGAAAATATGCATATAAGCTTTAAAAATTATAGACAACTTGACAACATCTTCAGTTTCTTAGGATAGGTCTCTGGGTCCACCTGTGAAAATAATATATGTTAGGTAGGTTAGTCTCTAGGAACATTTGTAAAGAATTATATAGATTAAATTAATTAGAGGAGAGGAGAATTATATGCATAGGAGACAGGGAGTGCAGGATTGATATTCAACTCTTTTTTTTTTTCTCTTAAGGACAGACACAGTATGATTAGGTACCTCATGATCTGCTTACAATGACATCCCCCCACTAAGATAAGTGAGAGGCAAAATAAATTCTCCCTTCTTTAAGTGACTTTTATTCTTTTGTATAGGCATCATAGCAACAAGAAAATAACAGATGTAATGATATGATCAGAAAACTTAAAATAAGTTGAACTAATATTAACACTTGAAGAATAAAGTTGGAAAAAACGGAGAAAAGGAATATTACAATGAGCACAAATTACTACCATGACAAAGAAATGTCAGAATCTTTATACTCTGATGTATTAATTATTTGGCTCTTTGATACAGTAAGATTTGGTAAACAATATGAAATTAACTGTATATAAAATTAACATGAAGCATTACTTCACATTGCATAATAGTAGTTTGAATCCAAAGCTTCAGTAATATGGTTTGATACATATTTAATAAAATGAATGTAAGAGCTAATATATAATATACATTATAGGTGTACAAAATGAATAAACCTGTATATGTGTGCCATTGTCATCTGTGAAAGGATTCAAAAATATACTGACTGAGGACACAACACTGTGTTGTTTTGTTTTTCTATCTCACATCTTCTTATTTAAAAATATTAAATATATTTGATATATTTGTTATAATAGATTACAAACTATAGTCTAGCATGACAATATAATAATGGCTCAATTGGTTAATGATATAAATTTCTTCAAATTTTATAATTCTTTATATATACAGTGTCTCATATGGCATTAAGAATTTATTTTAAACTATCAATGTAGGTAATTGATAGCTCAGTCTAACTCATTTATACAAAGCCAATGACCTCTTACATAGACAATATTCAGTGCTGGAGCCAGGGGGCAGTGATTATGTCAACATGCTATTGGATATTATGATCAATTACATTTCACCAGTCATGCATATGACCAAAAGTTGAAGATTTGACTGGATTTGTTTTTTAATGATTTCAACTTGTTAGAACTTTATAAGTTAGACCTGCCTTTGCATCTCTTCTGCTCCTCCCTATCCTCCCCCAACCTGCCCCTATGTCTCAATTCATTAAGTAGTTATCTCCCGGTTAACTATCATTATTGCATACATAATTGGATTATGAATAAATATGACTAAGAATTTTTTATGTGAACTTTCAGTGTGTATGTGGTCAGCATGGGATTTGTTCATGAAATTATTTCTTATAAGTCTATGGAATAATTTTATTTCTTTAAAACATGGGAAGGGTTAAAAATATTAAAGTAGGTTAATGGTATAATTATATTTCAATTAAAAACACACTTTAAAACAATTTTCTCCCATTCTGGTTTTTCTAATTCTATGAAGTACAAATTAATTATCAGCATTTACAAAGATCTGAGAAGATGCACAGGTATACTATAATTATTGAAATAGACGTCTATCATTACAATTGTTAGGGCTGCATATTGTATTATTATTTTTTATGAATTTAAAACAAACACTAAAGATTAGTAGCCATCATACAGCATCTTTTTCCTTCCACTAGAAAACTGCTATGGAATCTTAATGTATTATTTGGCTCTACATGTAAAGAATGAAATAAATTTGCCCTAAATACAATGTGTACCAAGATTGTAGTTCATATTGAATGACCAGTCAATCTGCTTTGTGTGTGATGTAAAATACAGATGTTTCTTTGCCATTGGAAATACTGCCATGCCACATGCTGTTGCTGTCTCCACAGGGTTCCTATTGAATCATACAGAAGTTGTTCTCCCTATGAAGCTCCTGGTAAATTGCTGTGTCACTGAACATCCCTTAAAGGAAATCTTTATTGCTGCAGTAATCAGTACTTTCAAGTTTTGCTTCTTTTTCTGTAAATCTCCTTAGTGTATGGTAAGTGAATTCTGAAAAACTCATATCTAATAAAGAGTGAAGGCAGGATCTGTGACCATTTTGTCCTAAAATAGATAGTCAGAATATTATTAATGTTTACCAAAAAGCTCACCTTTTTTGTTGTTGTTGTTCTTAAAAGTGTAAGGATTTCATGTCACACTTTCATTTCTGTTGTTAAGACCACTTCTCCACACCTTGTTTATGTATTGATTTTTTTAAATGTACTTTAACCATATAATACTTAATAATATTATTATTATTACTATATACTCTTAAATATAATACTTCCCCTTAGAATATAACTGCAATATAAGAGGTGTAAAACTGACAGACTGTACTGCTGTTTCTTTTTTTTTTTTTTTTTAATTAATTTAGCATGTATACAGTGCTCTGCATGCATGTGCTCTCCAGGACAGTAGAGGGCACCAGATCAAGGTGGTTGTGAGCCACCATGTGCTTGTCAGGAATTGAACTCAGTACCTTTGGAAGAGCAGTCAGTGCTCTTAATAGATGAATCATCTCTCCATCCCCCTATTGTCTCTTGAATTAAAAATGAAACATCCATGCAGAAGTAGACAACATTTTGACATTGAAACATGAATCTAGAAACTTCATACTTGAGAACTGTACAATATAGTTACAAATATATGATACAATTTTTAAATAATATTTTAAGTAGGTTTGCAATTTCGTATTATGATTAATTTGTAGCTCTTGTTGGACAAATTTATTTCTTCGTGGTTTGATTGAACTTACAAAACAGATGAAACAAATAGGCTATATCTATATTTGTAGTTAACTATTTTTAATGAAAACATACAGCAATTACTGGATTATATTAATATGTACAGGTGAGGTCCAGTCACAAAGCTGGACACTTCCTTTTGTTGCATAGAGAAGATATCTCTCTAGAGTCCTTAGACTATACCACTAACTTGACATCAGTTTATGGAGGTAGTGAATTAGTCTCTGTTGAGTATAGTTACGCCATTTTCTCAAAAGTTGCTTAATATATGCACACAAAATAGAAACATTGTAACATAAAAGCTTTAGTCATAGACAAACAAAAGACATGCATCCACTTTATGTTCTGTCATTATAACATGCAAAGCATGCAGTCTACATTCTTGTTAATTTTCTGTTTTAGATTCCTTTTCTATTATTAACTGATATTTGCGGTATATTATTCATTTCAAAAATAATACTTTTAGTCAATTAGCTGTTAACTATGCACTAGCTAGAAAATAAGAAAATCGGGTTAGTTCTACAGCTGTATTTGAGGAACACACAGTCTTATTCTTGTTACAAGTAAATGAATAAACTCCTGTAAGATAAACCATCACAAGATATGCATGAGACACAGTGGGAAAGTAATTAAAATTCAATGGATAAGGTAATCTGTGAAATCTCAATACTTCTTTTAGATGTGCCTGAAAACTTTTATACATGCAAATATTGTATTTTATATTGATGTTGTATCAATACTGCATCAATTACATTACAGTGGGCAATAGAATAATATCCCTCCCTTCTGACAAAGAGTTTAAACTGTAATAGAGGTAAGAAGTAACAGAATAATTAGAAAGCAAATGTATATCAAGTTGCAGTATATGCAATGAAGAAAATCAAGAAAGGAAAAATATGGGTTGAACATGAATTATTAATCACCACATTTTTACTTATTTAACATACTTCTCATTATTAGGAATGAAACATAGAATGTTTTTAAATACATTTTTTTGTTTAAATTAGAAACAAGCTTGTTTTACATACCATTCCCAGTTCAGACACCCTCTGATACTCCTCTTTTCCCCCCACCAACCCCTATCCCATTCGCTTTCTGATCCCCAGGGCGGATGAGGCCTTACACGGGGAGTCTTCAAAGTCTGTCATATCATTTGTAGCAGGGCCCAGGCCCTCAATCATGTGTCTAGGCCAAAAGAGTATCCCTCTATGTGGAATGGGCTCCCAAAGTCCATCCTATACTAGGGATAAATACTGATCCCTACAGAGGCCCCATAGACTACCCAGTCCTCCCAACTAACACCATAATTCATGGAACCTGGGTGAGTCCTATGCTGGTTTCCCAGATATCATACTGGAGTCCATGAGCTTCCCCTTGTTCAGGTCAATAGTTTCTATGGGTTTCTCCAGCCTGACACCTAGAATGTTATGCTTGCCAAGTAAGAACTCTCTTACCAAACTTCATATAGAGCCCTCCATCATACCTTTCAACATTCTGCCCATGTCTCTAAGATACAAGTTGTCCTTGAATTCATTCTGTAATCCAGGCAGGACTTTACCTAATCTCAAATCCCTGGATAACTTAGATTACAACATTATGCCCTAAGACCCAACCCATTTACTATGTCTCCAAGTAAAATTTTAATTTACTATGAGTGTAAATGGATTTTCCTTCCCAATCCCAGTTACAAATAACTGAAACAGAGGCTTGATGTTACATACAAATGCTTTGTCAATAGCTCAGGCTTGCTAACACTTACATTTTAAATTAACCCATATTCCTTATTTATGCTCTGCCACATGGTGGTACTTTTATTAGCATGTCCTGTTCACCACCTTTTCCCTCTTTATCTGGCAGGTGACTATCACGATTCTACCCTTCTTCCTCCTGGAGGCCTTTGCGCCAGGCTTTCCCACCTATTTTCTGCCTGGCTTTTGGCCTGTCAGCTTTTTATTAACCAATGAGAGTAATCAACATTCACAGTGTACAGGATTATTCCACAGCACATTAGTGCTTTCATACATTATTTCTATTCCTACCTTATTCCATTAAACCTCTCCCATGGCCCTTCACCCTAAATTCATAATCTTCTAAATCATTATTACTACAAGTCTCTCACTGTTTCTCTCTCTGACACACACACACACACACACACACACACACACACACACACACACTCCAATGTGTAAATGTACCATATTTTTCTTTATCCATTCTTTGGTTGAGGAGCATCTAGGTTGTTTGCAGGTTCGAGCTATTACAAATAATGCTGCTATGAACATAGTTAAACAGATGACTTTGTTGCATAGATGTGCACCTTTTGGGTATATTCCTAAGAATGGAATTGCTTTGCAGGGTCCTGTAGTAGACTGCCATTTCCCTGAGGAACTGGAATACTGTTCTCCAAAATGGCTGTAAAATTTATATTCCCACCATCAGTGGATGAGTGTTTTCCTTTTTCCATATCCTCTCTATCATAAACTGTCTTTAGTGTTTCAAATTTTGCCATTCTGACAGGAGTAAGATGGTGTCTCAGAGTTGCTTTGTTTTGCCTTTCCCTGATGGCTAGGGATATTGAGCACCCTCTTAAGTATCTTTCAGCCTTTTTGCATTCCTCTAATGATAATTCTCTATTCAGTTTTGTACCTCAGTTTTTAATTGGATTATTTAGTTTTAGTGACTAGCTTTTTGATATCTTTGTATATTTTGGAGATGAGCCCTCTGTCAGATCTAGGGTGGTGAAAATCTTTTCCCTCTCTGTGGGCTGCCATTTTGTCTTGTTGAGTGTTTTCTTTGCCTTACAGAAGGTTTTCAGTTTCAGGAGAGCATGAGGGGAGCAGGAAGATTGAATCAGGGAAGGAATAGAGGAGAGCAAAAAAAAAAAAAGAAAAAAAAAAAGAAAAAGAAAAAAAGAGATACCATGATAGAGGGAGCCATTATAGCTTTGAAGAGAAATCTGGCAATAGGAAAAGGTCCAGAGATCTACAAGGATGACCCCAACTAATAAGCAATAGTGCAAGGCTAACTTAAATGCCCTTCCCTGATAATGAAATTAATGATTACCTTATATGCTATCCTAGAGCCTTCATCCAGTAGCTGATAGAAGCAAAAAAACAAACACCCACATCTAAACACTGAGCCAAACTCTTGGAATCCAGTTGCAGACAGAGAGGAGTGATGAGCGAAGGGGTCAAGTTCAGGCCAAAAATACACACAGAAATAGCTGACCTGAACAAGGGGGATCTCATAGACCCCAGACTGATACCATGGAAACCAGCATAGGATTGACCCTGAATGTTGGTCTTAGTTAGTATGCCTGGGCAGTCTATGGGACCTCTGACAGGGGAACCAGGATGTATTTCTGGTGCATGGAAGGACTTTGGAAGCACATTCCCTATGGAGGGATATTTCCTTAACCTACAGACAAGAGAAAGGGCTTAGTCCCTAGCCCAAATGACTTGACAGATTCTGATGATCCATCCTGGAAGGGCTAACCATCCCTAGTGAGTGGAATAGGGAGTTGTTGGGGGGCATAAGTGGATGGGAGGGAGAGGGAACTGGGATCAATATGTAAAATAAGAAAAAAAATGTATAGAAAATACACAAAAGTTGATAGCAAAAAAAGAATAATGACGAAAATCTTGGCATAGAATCTTGATATTATTTCCTCTATTTTTATTTTATGCACATGTGTGTTTTGCCTGTGTGTTTTCTGTGCACCACAATCATGTATGAGGCTCTCAAAGTTCACAAGAGGATGTTGAAACTCTGGCAATGGGGTACATATAGTTTTGAGCTACCATATGTGTTCTCAGAATCAAACCCGGGTCCTCCTGAAGAGCATCCAGTGCTATTATTCGTTGAGCCACTTTACCAGGATCTGGCATAAACATGTAAGTGAGAAGATTGAAAGAAAATTAGTAGGTGGGCAATAATCTCTAAGGACCAACTCAGCACTGTATTTTAAGAAGCAACTCATACAGGGAACAGAAGCAGCTACTGTATTGGCCTATATTTGTCATGAGAACAGTAAGAATTTATTGTTATATGATTTATACAGCTTTGCTTTGGAGCCTAATTTCAATAATCTAGTAAAGTATTGATTTTTCATTTTCTAATTCAGAAATGAACAGCATAAGAAAAAGGGACCTTATGTTTTGTGTGAACTCTGATGCATTTTAATATATGGTAATTTAGGGAAATTAGACTAGTGAAACATATTTCAGTGAGTCACCAAAGCCTACAGTTAATAATTTCATTAACACAAAAAGTGACTGATTCTATGATTACTACTTTTTATTCTTTATTTTTCTTTTCCTATTTTCCCCCGCTTCTGGTCTTTACTCTTACCCACTGTGTTTTTCTTCCTTTGGTTACATTTTATGCAGGTTTTTCTGAAGGTTTTAATGTTCATTGTGGGAGTTAAAACTGTATACTGGAATAGATATGATAAACAATAATATTTTATGATTTTAACTTTAAAACCCATTCTGAGATGACTTTGTGTTTAGATTGTTGAGGAACCTAGATTGTTGTATACTATGTTCATAATTAAGAGAAAAAAGAAAAAATCCTGGCTGCATTGTTTCAAAATAACAGTTGGATTAAAATATAAGTGACCCATAGGAATCCTCTTCTTTAGGCAACAAAGAGGTGTGATATCTTGTTGGTACTCTAAAAAAGCTTGCCTGAAGATCAGGGGGCAGATAAGCACAGAGGTCTGGAGGTCTGTTCAGGCAGACAGGAAGTAATATGGCTGGGTAGAGAGATGAAGTGGGAGGTGGGAGGAGACAGGAGCTCAGTCTCTTTTTGTTTGCAAGTTGAGTAGGTAATGTGGCTGTGGTTTGTTTCTTTTTCTCTCTGATCGCCCTGCATTTTCCCCTATATCTGACTTTAGATTTTTATTATTAAGCCCTATTAAAACTTATGCTACATATTGACATCCAACATGAGACACAAGGAATTATAAGAACTTACGTTAAAGGAATATTATCTGTCCTTTTCATCTAAAGGTATAGTAAAAACAACAACAACAACAAAAAAAAACTTTTACATCAATCATTATAAAATTCCATTCTTTAAGCAATAAAGAAAGCTAAAGAAATCCAGGCTGATTTGTTCTAGAAGGATGAAAGTAGCTAAAGTTTTGAGAAAGAAAGGACTAGGAAATCTAGATCATTATATACTCAATCTTTACTGCTATATCTGTTTAGTTGACTTTATTAATGTTTAAAGGTAAGGTAAATTACTATCAATTTTTTTTTGTTTACAAAATTACACTTCATTAATTGGGCTAGGATTTTCCAGCATTGAGTTCAAGGTAATCATAGGGTTAATTTATGTTATAAAATGAACACACAACACACATAATTTATGCAACCCACCGATGTAAATTAAATATTAATTTATAAATTAAAGGACTCTATCAAATTTTTAAATCTTATTCCCCCATAAAAGTTGTTCCACATTCTTTTAAACTTTTCTGTTAAGGTTTGACATAATCCAATGAACCATTTAACAAGCCTATCCACAATTGTCTCTTAGCCCTCAAATCTCAAGGTCATATTGACCAATAAGGAAAAAATAAACTTGTTTATATTGAAGGGCATGGATGCCTACACTTGTTTCTGGCCTCAGAAAGCAGTGCAAATGAATTATTGCTATCAGGGTCTTGGTAATGCGACTGACAGAATAATTGCAGTATGTCTAATCCAATAAAATACATTAATTCATATAATTTACTTGACATAAACTATCTTTCACTTCATATTATTCTACTCCCATTAAAATTTTTGTATTTCCATATGGCCACATGTTCAATCATTCCATCATTCATTCACTGAGTATCAGACATTTTTGTACTCTTGATCAAAGATACATTTAACTCTGTAATTTCTATGATTTTAATATGGGCATAATTAAGGTCAGAAATAAACTCTACATACTATTTTTACAATTGAATATGTATGTGTGTTTGTGTGTGTTTACCACAGAATTCTTTATACTTGTTCATGCCTGCTTTCTTCCATTATATAGGTTAGCATAACTACTTACACTCTTGCTTTATGACAGAAAAAGACAAGTTTCTGCTGAATGCCATGGCATTCTGTTTATATCTAGTAAATGTACATAAAGTGTGGAAGCAAACAACACAAAGCTCTATCGGTCTTTATCAGCCTTACCTCAATAATTCCCAGTATTCACAGCACAGTATCACAAAAGAACTTTATCAACAATTAGTCAACCTCATCCTGTACTTATCCACAGCTTACATTTTTATAAAAAAAAAAATCCCACTTTAAGAATGAGTGTCTTAGAGGGAGGGCCTAGTCCCTACTCCAAATGATTTGAAAGATTTTGTTGATCCCTCCTGTAAGGCATCAACCTACATGTGGTGTTGGGAAGGAGGGATGGCATGGGAGGGTGGTGGGGGGATAGCAGGGAGAGAGGGAGGGAGGGAGGAATGGAAGAAGGGAGAATAGGAGAAAGGGAGGAAGTGGGAAGGGAGGGATAGGCAACTGGGATCGATATGTAAAACAATAAAATAAAATAAAAAAGGTGAAAAGAAAGAAAAAATAAGAATGAGTGCCTTGTTCATGTTCACATCAAAGATTTTTGATCAACTTTTTGTTAATAGCATACCTTTATCAAATAATTTTATGAGTTATACAGAGGCATCAATGAATAAAAAATAAATATTTTGTATGAGTTTATAGCTAAATTTTTCTTTAGATATTAAAAATCAAAGAAAGCAATTTAATATATAGAAACAGAAATTTTTAGTAGCTTAATTCTACATCAGTCTAAAATGTAGGAAAACATCTCACTAAATTAATATAGGATCAGGAAAGTGATACAGAAACTACAGATAATCATGTGGTTGAGGTCACTTTGCAACTATAAGAATATCCACCAGTGACGTGACTACTCAGCATATCCTTCAAGTCCTGGCTCTCTGGAAAGCACAGTGATTGCCATACTTCTTTAAAATAAAAGGCCCATAAACTACAGTTCCAGTGAAATAGGAATCCTATCCATATGTATAATTCCATATTTGTAAAATATACAACCTTAATGTCTGATACACAAAAGAAGTTTGTTCATTATGGCTTTCAATACAATAAAATACTACATACACCTTAAATGAATGTTCAAGAAATGACACATAATCAATAAAAAAAATTCTCCAAAGCTCTGGAATATGCCTTTTCCTATTTAACTATAGTTTAGTCAAGCATTTTGGCCTCAAACACTCTTTACACTGTAAGTAATTATTAAATTATTATTTCAGTTTATATGAGCTATCCACATTGATCTTCAATATTAATGAATGTCTTTATTAATTTAGAAGAGATTTTTAAGAGTAAATTTGATTTAACGATTAAAATAATGGTTATGTATTTTACAGGTAAAATTCTTTTTATTATTATTATTTTTTTTTATTTTACATGCCGATCCCAGTTTCCTCTCCTTCCCTCTCTCCCTCACTTTTACCCTCTCTCCCTCCTCACATGCACCCTGACCACCCTCCTCTCCCATCTTTTTTTAAGGTTTGCATTTATTTTATTGATTCAGTGTTCCATATGGGATTTGGATCTATTAAACCATGCTAATATGAGACTTCCCCAATTCAACTCCCTTCCTTATCCATTCAAGTTAATATCATTTTTAAAAACATTAACTTTGATGGGTGGTGGTGGGTAACGATCATGTTTAATACCAGCACCCAGGAGGAAGAAGCAGGTGGATCGCTTTGAGTCTGAGACCAGCCTGGTCTATAAGAGCTAGTTTTAGAACAGCATCCAAAGTCACAGAGAAACCCTATATCAAAAAATAAAATTAAAAAACTAAAAAAAAAAACCATTAACTTCAAGTTAATTATGTGCTACCCAATATTACTGAATCCACTGTCTTCCACTAGAGTGTTGTCAGCCTACAGGAGTTAAACTTTTAGAGAAAACTGTCTTTCCATCTCCTAGCAGCTAGTAATTACCAACAGTTCTGTAGCTTTGGGTGTGATTGTGTACCCAACTTCTCTCTCGTTGCTGGGATTTGGCCTGTTTGCCTTGTGGATATTTCTATATGCTTTCACAACTACTGTGCGATCATTTATGCTGCTCCCCCGTTGTGTCCATAAAATATTTTTCCAACCTTACTGTTGCTTAGTTTTCTGGTTTTTTTTTTTTTTTTTTTTTTTTTTTTCTTAAAGATATTATTTTCTCAATTTCATTGAGACTTCAATAATATCGATTTATTTTAAATTTCCTTCAAAAGGCAAGCTTTCCCTGAGAAGTTTTAGGTCGCCAGATTACAGGGAATTCCTCTAGACTAGGCCAGAATCTCCCTTTAACTTTGTAGTGTTTAGGAAAATGGAAATAATATCAATAGTGTTTTATTCTTTGATGTATTATTTTATTATTTAAAATATCAACATTTCTATTTTATTTTGTGAATATATATGAGGCTTTATCAGACTGTCACATTATACCTGAGAAAATCTGGAACTTCACTATAAAAATGGGGATAGTTCAGTGATTATTTTTAAAAAATTATTTTCTATTTAATTATTTACTTGTTAATTTGCTGTCTGACCCAGACCAGAAATTTTAAAAGAAATACTGTGGATATATTTGATATTCTTCAACCTGTCTTTTCTGAGCAAAAAGGTGCCTGTCAGCATTTCAATTTCCCTAACCTACAAATATCTACAATTCAATGTTGTATTAGTTTCTAGCATTTTTCATTTTTCCCCTTTGTGCTTCCTTTGAACTTTCTTTCATTTCAAATACAACTCAAATTTCACCTCCCCTTTCCCAGCTCCTTGTCGTATTCCTATCCTTTCCAAAAATACTGAAATTTTCACTCAGAATTTTGAAAAAAAAAATGTTAATAGGTGATGCAAAGCCCACATATTTCTCTTGTATTGTCTAATGATATGCCTAAGTGGAGTATTCAATATTGTTACCTTTATTTCCCCTTTCTATTGCAGCCCTTCCTTATAACAGTCAGAAAAGACTAAGTGCTGCTTATTTGTGTTTATTAATTTTGTTTTACTCCCAAAAACTTGTTAGATTCTTGATTTTGTTTAGGTTCTATTCTGTGATATAAATCAATTATGTTCCTGTGTAAGTTTAATGTGCTATAGAGAATGATTTCTTTGTAAAAATTAATTGTAATATAATTTTATGACTAATGTGTAAGACAGTGATTAATATTGGTAAAATATAAAACATGTAAACTTGGAATTTTTATAATAATATCTTTTACTTAAATTTGAAACAAGCTTGTTTTACATGTCAATCCCTGTTCCCTCAACCTTCCCTCCTCCCCTGCGACTCCTCCAAGCCCCATCCCATCCCCCTTCTTATCCCCAGGAAGGGTGAGGCCTTCCATGGGGGATCTTCAAAGTCTGTCATATTATTTAGTGCAGAGCCTAGACCCTCCCCCATGAATTTAGACAAAGAGAGCATTCCTCTTTGTGGAATGGGCTCCTAAATTCCATTCCTATACTAGAGATAAATACTGATCCACTACCAGAGGCCACATTGCCTGCCAAATCCTACTAACTAATACTCACATTCAGGAGTATGGATCAGTCCTATGCTGGTTTCCCAGCTATTAGACTGGGGTCCATGAGTTCTCCCTTTGTTCAGGTCAGCTATTTTGGTGGGTTTCTCCACCCTGGTTTTGACCCCTTTGCTCATCACTCCTCCTTCTCTGCTACTGGATTCCAGGAGTTCGGCTCAGTATTTAGCTGCAAGTGTCTGCTTCTGCCTCCATCAGCCTCTGGATGATGGCTCTAGGATGGCATATAGGCTAGTCATCAATCTTATTAAAGGGGAAGTGATGGGAGATGTCATTCTGTATATGTTTCTCATACTGGTTAATGAATAAAGTACTGTTGGCCAATAGGAAAGCAAGATAGGTGGGTCTAGGAAACAAGGAGGAAATAGGAAGTAGTAAGGAGGGTCAAGATGGAGAGTCTGGAGAGAACAGAACTGCCATTCCTCCGCTCTTGGTAAGACAACGTGAAATACATAGAAATGGGTTAATAATTAAGATAGAGCTAGCCGATAAGAAACTAGTAACTGGCCAACAGGATTATATCAAATACAGAGTCTCTGTGTGTTAATTGGGGCTGGAGCAGCGGCGTCTGCCACCTAGGTGAAATCCAGGTCCCATGAAAATCCTAATCCCACTTCTGACACCAGATATCGCGGTTAAAAAGGGATCAGGATAAACAAATAGGCCGAATAGATGTTTATTCAGGGGGAAATAACTTACAACCTAGACAGATGAACACCAGGAAATTCTACCCGATGCTCTCCTGTCCAAGTCCTGCCAGCAAGAGAGCTTTTCTCCTCCGACCTCCTTCCACAGGTCATTTCCGCCCATGGCTCCACCCCCCAATGGGCGTGGCCAGTGCAACAGAAGGACTATCTCACTACAGGGAAGGGCATTTAAGGTAACTTTTCTACTGCTTAGAGTCTTAATTGAGGTCATCCTTGTAGATTTCTCTTTAAACCTACAATGAGTCCCTCTATTATGGTATCTCTTTCCTTGTTCTCCTCTACTCTTTCCCTGCCTCAATATTCCTGCTCCCTCATGCCCACCTCTTTCTTCCTCTTCTCCCCTTCTCTTTTGCCTAACTTCTTCTTCCCTCCCCCCATGCTTCAAATTTGACCTAGATACTGTTACCTCAAATGTCTTCTAAGATTTGTTTATGACATACAGTCTACATGTAGCAAAATGCTTCTCAAAAATAACATATTGAGTCAAAGAATTTGGATACTATGAATACTAGTAGATGAGTGACATAATGATTGTATTTGTAGATATTAACATATTATTTATGAAATAACTAAATACAGCAAACAAAAACTTGAATCCCAAAATAGAAAATCATTATTTGCTAGGAGCAACATAAATTAATGAACATGTTATCTATAAAATGATTCATTATTTTACATAGGACAATTTTGCTCACATTTGACATGCATAAATAACAATTTAGGAATATAAAGTGTGGCATCTTCTTGCATCAATTCCTTTTTCTGATTCTGTTTTCAAAGATGTTTTTCATTTATTCTCTGCCATGTACCTTTGGCTTGTGGTGATATTTATAATGAGTCAATCAGCGAAGGTGATGACTGAATTGATTTATGCCAGGTGGACCTCTCCCCTCCACATAAAAATGGCATGAACTCCATAAATCTAAGTTCTAAAGGTGCAAGCCAGCTTTAATGAAAGCAGAGGATCCCAAGAGAGCAGTGAGCAATGCTTTTCCCCTTTGTCACTTTCCCAGCAAAGAGCAGGAGGACTTCGAAAGTGTCACTGGTGGAACTTCCCTGTTTTTTGTAGTCAACGGTTTTATATGTGAAATTTTTGAATGCATATTCCTAGAAGTATTAATATGAGTTACTCTGAAGAATCAATAAATATTACGTAAGAATAAAAAGACTTACCTTGATTAGGTAAACATGTTGTACCTGGCTTTGAGGTGAGCAATTTGTGATCTCATTTATTCTCTAAAACATCTTTGTATGACAGGTACTGAATTGGTTCATTTCATTAAACATTAAAAAGAAAAAAGCTGATGTGGTTGAAAATATGGAAACTTGTTCCTAGTCATATAGTAGGGTAAAACTGAGCAATAAAATACATCCCTATGTCTAATTTCAAACCCATGATTTAAACAGTACGAAAAAGCACCATTTATTTCTACCAAAATGGCATTATAGAACATGTAGATCCTTAGAAATATTAAAATCCAAGTGAGAAATATACATACATAATTTAAAATAGTTTATTTAACATATGTTTATGTGTTAAATGTTTAAAATTGCAAAATTAAATGTGCATGAACACATATGTCAATTACAAGGAAAAATTTAGGACACTTTATATTTTATCACATGAGAAGTGTAAGAATAATCTACCAATTAGCAGTTATACTGAAGTTAGCTAGAAGTATGACATTCACTAAAATATTCATGTTATGAATAAATTTGACTTGTTAGAATTAATTATGTTCTCATTCAAAAAATAAAACAATAGCAAATAATCAAGAAAATGTTTATGTGATCTGTTTCTTGTTACAATGTCTAATTAGTTGGGGAGAATAGGAAACAAATAAACCTGACTCATGGACTCAGTGATTATTACTGACAGCATGATATAAAATGTTCATTTTCACAAGAGTATTATAATCAGCTAGTCTAATTATTCAATTATCATTTTTTTCTAGAATTATGTTATTAGTTTATTTTAGCAACTGCATTACTCTTAATATTCATAGCAGTTAAACATATATGTGTACAATTTTATATATATGTATATATATACATATATATATATATATATATATCCCACAATCACTAAGGAAAACTGATGTTATAGGGATGGTATATTTCCTAACACTTCTGATTGACAATTTATGCAGAAAGCACATTGGATATATTAATCCTGAATATTTCACCTAATTTTTACATGTGCCACAAAATTATCCTTGTTTATAATACATATATGGGAATACATATATCTTATAAAATTATAAATATTTGTCTCCTGTATGATAATGGACCAAAATGCTTACAGACAATGTCAACATGCTTCCAGAGCAATATCTATTCTGGAAAGCAAAGGGCTCTCAAGAGTAAGTTTCTGGCCGTCTTCTATAACCAGGCATGGCTGCTACTTGGGGTACTAGAACATTATCTTAGCCACAAAACCTTCTACCTACAATCTGCCTTGCCTGAAAGACCAGCAGAGGTAATGGTGGTAGAGAATTATGGGAGGGACCTACCAATGGCTGTCCTTAAAGCAAATGCCACAAGAGAGCCTGGGTCTGAGTTACTGGATGGCCAGGAACCAGAGGAAGGATAGCCCAGATACAGATTAGAATGAAACTAATAATAAACAAAAACAACAATAAGCAAAAACAGTCAATGAAATGATTCTTTCTAATATTCTGCTATATATTAAGATAAGTGTCTAGCCAAATGTCATCAGAGTGATGTCATCCAGCAATTGATAGACGAGATGCAGAGAGACACAGCCAATCACTAGACAGAGGCAGAAAACCCCACAAAGAATGAGAGGAAGGATTGAAGAAATCAGAGGGGTTGAGGACATCAGGAGACCATGGCCAACAGAATAAGCTAAGGAGGGCTCTTTGGGACTCACAGAGTGTGGCAAATACCACTGCTGTGTGGGTTTGAGCTAGCTCCTCTGCATATATGTTATGGTTGTGTAGCTTAGTGTTCTGGTTTTGTCTGTGCTTGGGACCCCTTCCTCTTACTGGATTGCCTAGTTCATCCTTGATATGAGGGTTTGTGCCTAGTCTTATTGTAACTTGTCATGGCATATATATTCAGTGGATATCTCTGGGAAAACTGCTCTCTCTCTCTCTCTCTCTCTGTGTATGTGTGTGTGTGTGTGTGTGTTTGTGTGTGTGTGTGTGTGTGTGTGTGTGTGTGTGTGTGTGTCTGGAGAGGAAATGGGAAACATGAGCGGAGTGGTTCTGAGGGAGAGAAGAAGTGGGGAGGACTACAGGGGGTAAGGATGTTAAGTATAAAGGAAAAATAAACGAAAAAAAGAGTAGGGTTCAGGGCTTGCAGAGATGTGGGCTTCTTGTCATGCAGAGGCTTATCATTTCTGGTTATGAACCTGTCCTGTTCTCACAGAAGTCCCGAGTTCAATTCCCAACACCTAAGTTGGGTGTTCACAAGTACCAGTAGCCCCAGATCCAGGAGAAGGTGCCTCTGTCCCCTGTCAGCCTAGACTTCCAAGCACCCATACTCACATACACATGCACACAAGTAGACTTTATTATAAAAAGAGAAAAGATTATTTTCTCTAAAACGTCATTCTCTCATCATCATCATGTTTTAATAGCAGAGAAAAAAATCCTCAATTTTTCTTTAAATATGGGATTTTACCATGATTATGCTTGATCTGTTTGTTTTTCAGATCGTATTTTATATGTATTAATTTTAAAACTTCCTGCATCCCTTTCTTCCTTGTAAACCCTTTCATATACTTCTCCTTCCACTCCTTTAACTGGCCTCTGTATTTAGCAATTACTATTGCATGAGTGTAAATATAACTTGCTCACTCCATATAACCATACTTATTTGTACACTTTTTCAGGTCTGACAGTTTGCCATGGGTCAACAATTGGTGTGCTATTCCTTAGAGAAGATCATGTCTCTCCAAGCTTTACTCACTTGTTTGTAGTTCTCTGTGTAAGGCTGAGGCATCATGGGCTTTTTCCTGTGCCTTGTGGCATGTTAATAGTGGCCTCTTCATGTAGTTCACATTTGGGTGATCTTGATGCTGAGACGTTACAGGTGTGGCTTCAGAAGTTGCTAATAGACACAATTTCACAACAAGTCCCCTGATCCTCTGTATCTTGTGTTATTATAACCTCCTCTTTCCATAAGTGTTTCTTAGGTGTGAAAGAGTTATGCAATATGTACATTGTGACCACGGTCCACAACCTTCTGGAGTGGTCTATGGAACAGAGTTTTGTTTGTTTGTTTGTGAGATTGGGGTACTGCTGCTACAGATTATTTGATTAAGAAAGTTTGGGAAGATTAGGAACAGGAGTAATTGTAACAAGAAATTAGTTATGCCACTAAAACAAGTCAGAAATGGACCCGTCATGGGCAGAAAAGTCCAGGACCTTTAACCAATATACACTAGGTAAACATTAAAGTTTCAAACAGTTCAAATTCTATCATTTTCAAATTAAACTTTTACTTTTTTTGTAAAGACTTAGAGAAGTGAACTTTTAGTGTTAATTATATGCTGAGGTCCATAACTCTATAACTTCTCTCTGTGTGTAAATGAGTATGTGTCTCTGTGGGGGAGGGCTTGTATCTAGACTGGATTAATGACTAAACCCAATCCCAAATATTTCAAACATTTCTTAAAGGCATTACTCTTTCCCCATAGTGTATTTTTTGTGCCCTTTTGAGTGTTAGCCAGTTATATTTTAAATCAATTTCTGTTTTCTATTCCATCCATTTCTGCACCCTTTTTAGTATCATTACTCAGATGTTTTTATTATTTTAACATCATTGTGTATTTTGAAATGAGAAAGTTTAATAGCTTTGGATCTATTCTTTTTACTCAAGATCATTTCAGGTATTTGGTGTTCTTGTTTTTCTGGGTTCCATATGAACTTTTGGAATTATCTTGCCCTGTGTGTAAAAATTTTCCTTGATTTCATGAGAATTTACACAGAAGCTATATTTCACTGCTTTCAATACTATGAGCATTTTAATAATATTGATAATTCCAGTCCATTAATTTAGGCTATTTTCAATTTCTTTTATTCTTCAATTTCTACTGTCAATGCTGTATGTTATTGTGTAGAGGTTTTTGTTTTACACTTTGTTCAATGTATTCCTAAATCCCTATGTAAATCTTGTAATTGATAGTTTTACTTGACTTCTCTTTTGTTGACTGCTATATGTTTCTAAAAATGATAGTGAATTTATGAATTTATTTAGCATTGTATGACCAGAAAGTTTCTTATATTTTAATAGAATTCTGGTTCCGCTTTCTTGCGTAAAAGAAATAATAATAATGATTTTTACCATTCTTTGTTTAGAATGTTTATCTTACAGGTTAAAATTTGATATATGAGTTACAAAATATAGCAGTGACTATATGTATCCCCCATGGATCTAAGTACTGATGTAATTAACCAATTAGTTTGATTATAGTTTTATTTAAGAAAGGACCAATAAAGATGTTTCTTAACCTCTTTAACTGATTGCAGACCTTTATAACAATTTGAATATTATCATGAATTATCTCATGTCTTTATTGGCTCACGTTGGTATAACCCAGCTAATTTAAGCAGCAACTGGTTACCTATTTTATAAGGCTCAAGACTGTGAACCCCAGGGTAGAGGTGTAACCATACATCCTTTCTAATGGTAGTGCTCTTGCAGGCAGACAGATGTCTGTCGTTGCTCCATTCTCTCTTGTGAGTGAGGAAGGACGTTGATTTTTTTTTCTTGAGATTAAAAGAGTTATGTATGCTTCAATCTCATGCTATCATGAGAAAACATTGCTTCTTTTTGTTGTTGTTATTCAGAGAAACAGTGATTCTGTTTTCACAATCTGAGTTCAAATCTAGTTTCACTGACCAAATACATTTCTGCTCACACATACCAAGTACAAGTCTAAAGTAGGTATTTCATCTCGTTTAACTTCTCAAATACCAGGGTCACCTATCCATTGCTATAGTTCTGCTGCATCAGTTGGCTTGACCTCTTTTGTTTCTGCTCCTGTTTTGCCATCAGTGATGATTCCCAAAATGCCAAGTTACTTTGGGATTGAGTAACACCACTTGGCCCCTGCTGCTGGGGAATCCAATTACTTGCATTTCACATAGATTTTCCAATTGAGAGGGTGTAGTTCTTTGATAAGGCCTGGTCTAAAAGGACAGGTGAACACAAGTCTGTTCAGTGATGTCACTTCCCACACATATTTATTTTTCACGTTTCATTGAATGCAATATCTTTTAGATACATCTACCACATTGGAAATACCTTAAATAACAAAGCTATTAAAATGTTCATCACCCCCAAATTTTGAATTATGTTCTATATATGATACCATTGCACAATAAGGGGCACCTTTAAGTTTGTTTTCAGCAAATCTAACTTACAACACTTTGCTGGCCTAAGCTACAACCTTAAACACACAAACTATTTAGTAGACCATAGTCTGTCCTCATTACTCAGATTATGACTTTAAGGGTTAATCTCTTTATGAAACACCCTTATGCACACATAGAGATAATATTATACTAGCTATCATAGTTCACTAACCAGAATAATAATATGCAACTACTTTTCATAGTAAGTTACTTCTCTATTTCTTCTTTGTCATTTGCGTCCTCAATCCAGCCTCATGTTTTGTATCCTCAAGAGTGAAAATATGACAGTTCAGTATAGAATTATAATTGTTTTTGATAGCAACTAATCCAGAAAAACACTGCTAGTTTGGGCCATTTCTTTTATTTATTTTTTTTTTGAGATTATAATTACTTTATTTCCTACCCCATACACTCTCCAAACCTGTGCATGCACCCTCCTTGAATTTTGTAAAATTTAAGGCCTCTTCTGTTTTCAATAATTGTCACATAAAGAAACACATACACATATAATGTATATTTTCTATATTTTTATCTATGGGTATGCATATTTATACATACATTATACATGAATTATGCATATAGTTACATATAACTATACTTTAACATATTCGGTACAATATGTTAATGTATGAATGTATGAAGGGCTGACAATTTGGTATTCAACAGTGAATTGTTTTTCTCTTTCCTCTCCTGTGGTGATATATTGTCTATGTTTTAATAAAGCCACTTGGGATCAGAATACAAAACTAGCCACTACCATACAAAATGGGCAGTGATGTTATACACCTTTAATCTTAGGACTCAGGCTGATGGATCTCTGTGAGTTCAAGTCTATCCAGTGTTACTTGACAGTGGGTCTGCCTAAAAGAGAAACAGAGATTATGTCTTTACTCCAAGTACTTGAAGTATTTAAGATAGAAACAGGCATTCAGTCTTAGGCATTAGACTGAAGCCACAGTGAGGATCCCTGCATCAAGGATTACTCTTTTGGTCAGAGGTGGAGGAAAAAGCTAGTAGCCCCCTGCTTTACTTCTCTGATCTTCAGCTTGAACCGCAATATCTCTCTCTGTGTTTTTATTCATTGTGTTACATACTTACCTGGTGAAGAATATTTCTCCCACTCGCTGCATTACTTAGTTGTTCTTAGTTCTATGTATAGGTTTGAGGGCTCCTTAAGTTTCACCAGTACAAATTATCATTCCTATTGTTCTTGCTCCTGTTTAGCTCCCTTTTACCCTCTCTGCCCTCTCCCATGCACTCTAAACACCCTCCCCTCCCAATCCCCCACCACAATACAATATGTAGGGGAATGCCATCCAGTTGGGGTCATGTAGATCTGACAGGTCCTGTGAAGTAGGGACTAGGGCTTCTCTCCTATCTCTAGAATAAGGCAGTTATCCCTCCATGGGGGATGTGTTCGCAAAGTCCTTTTGTGCACCAGGGATACATCCTGGCTCCACTGTCTGAGGTCTCTTAGGCTGCTCAGACCTTCTGGCTGAGACCCATATTCAGGGGGGTCCGAGTCAGACCCCTGTTGGCTTCCCAGCTATCAGTCTAGTGGCCCTTAGCTCCTCCTTGTTCAGGTAAGCTGTCTCTATGTACTTCTACCGCATGGTCTTGTCCTCTCCATCTGCTTCTGGGTTCTAGTTTTAGAACTAACTTTTTCAAGCAAATCATGTAGTAAGAAACATTATCTGCCATCCAAAAAAAAACTTAGTTGCATAAAGATCTGGTTTTAATTTTTCTTTTTATGAAGTTTATATTTAAAACGTCACTGTTTATTTTAGAGTATTATGATGTTATTGTTCAAAAATCATGAAGAATATGCATAATCCCCCTTTTAAGAAAATAAAAATCACAGTAAGATAACTAAAAATATATATTGCAATAGAAAATATTTAAATATATGCAATATTGTTAAGAATATCTTCTTTTTAAACTAATCTAAGACAATAAACTGACAGAAATAAATGGGTTATAGGTCTTGTGCAAATGAACTATATGGAAAATCAATTTTAGTGAAACAAAGAACAGATGGTAAGTAACATGATTACATTTAACTGACTGTGATAGTAGTCACCACATAAAAATAAACATAGGACTGCATTTTCTAAAAGCATTATAGGATGCAAAAGATACTTATCATAAGGGAATTAGAATAAATCTCCTATAATTTCTTTTTTTTATTGCATAGTAACCAGCATTCCCGTTTTCATAAGCATATGAGTAAAACAGAGCTCTGCAATATGTCATAATAGAGGCAGATCATTAAAGGAAACATTAGCATTGTCATTTCCTTAGAAAACCCTGAATGAAAATGAAAACAAAGGAGGTCTAATAAATATTTTAGATGAATGGCTTATTTAGTTACCTGGACACAAAAGATCTATTATCCAATGACTTAATTGACTCTGTGCTTTGTTTTCAAAAGCCCAGTGCATTGCTGTTAGCATTCTTTTGCAGAATTTATATTGAATTCCTTATTGTCTTTTGAGATGATCCAAGCTCACAAATGTCTCATAACTCAAAGCAGAAAAAAATAACTATTTCTCAGTGAAGTAAAATGAGTATAAAACAAACTAATGTCACAATATTTGCAATAATAGATTCCCCTGTATTCTCATGATTGCTTAGGGAATTATTTGGGCTGAGAATTTAATGAAAATTTGAAATTTAGTTGGTAGTCAAGACTTTAAGAATATTTTCCTGGCTTTATGTACAAATTGTAATTTTCTAGTATACATCTGAAATTTTAATTCCCATGGCTAAATCGACATTTTCTCTTGCATTTTCATGTTTTTCACCTTCAATATCAAACAAAAAAGAGAAAATGTAAGCTATCAGAAGAATAGGAGAGAAGTAGATAACATAAATTAAGATTATCTAAGCATGTTGCATTTATTATAATTTTAAATGAAATGATCAGTAAGCCTTGGATAAGGAAAACTGTATACACAGTATTCTTGCTCAAATATGTTTAACATCCATCGACAAAAGAAAATCTCTATACATTATTATCATGTGCAGTATTTGCAATTAGAATGCTCAGAATGCCAGTATGTTGGGGGCCCATAGAAGTAGATACATTTGGTATTGACTTAAGGTGAGAGATTTCTTTCAAGTTTAAAGGTCTAAGACTTAAAGGTCTCAGGTGTGGTTACTCAAGGATATTTGGCCTAAGATGTGGTCACTGGATGTCTTGCCTAAACAACAGAATACTTAATCAAAGGTGTGGATAGACTGATCTTATCATTATATGGCTTTACACAGTGAGCATGACAAAAAATATACTATATCATCACCCTGTCAAGTCCTTCCTAATGACAATTGTTTTTTAATTTTGATTTTTATATTTGGTTTACTAATTTTTCCTCACAACAGCTTTATTCTAGCCTACAATCACCTTGAAATCAGTTTGTTGGAAGATATGCCAGGGTTTTGGATAGGGGAAGCTCTATTTCTGGACTCAAGGCATCTTTACATTATGAAGGAATTTTTAGGATGTGTGCATTTGTATATCACTACTTCCAAGGCACATTACAAAGCCTAGTTACTGAAGGAAGCCCCCATTTCAGGACAAATAGTCTCAATGGGATTATACCCTCAGATATTTAGCAGGCTGTAAGGATAGATTTCTGCGGAGATTTCCTTTCTGATAACAAATTATTCACCTATCTAGCCCCCTCCCCCAACTGAGTCTTAAACATCTAGGTAACCTCTGTGAAGCTGAATCTTCCTGGATAGTTTGCTGAATTTAATAGATACTCTATTCATTCACCATGATGGCTTTATTCTTTATACTTTAATTGCTGAGCCCTCTCTCCAGCCCCTCAGATCGCTTTAACTCATGTGTCATTTCTAGTATGGGGGGGGGGATCAGAACCCTGTCTGTTTGTTAGGTGCCTTTGTCAGTATGTTCTATTGTACAGATCTGTATTACCGTATTTTTACATCTTGACCAAAGTTTCCCCTCCCTCCTCTCTTCACACTCTATCAGCCTATATACCCCGACCCAATCTATAGTCAGAAAAGGGCAGGGTGCCCATACATATTGACTAAATATGGCACACAAAGTTGCAGTAAGACTAAGCCCCTTGCCTTGTATTAACTTTGGTCAGTCAACCGAGTATATGAGGAATAGGGTCCCAAACATCAGCAAAAGAGTCAGAGAAAACCTCTGCTCTCACTGTTTGGTATCCCAGAAGAAGACCAAGCTACACAACTGTCACATATATGCAGAGGGCCTAGGCCGGTACTATCTAGGCTCCCTGGTTGGTACTTCAGTCTCTGTGAACCTAAGAGCCTGAGGTTAGTTGTGAAGTCTTTGACCCCTCAGGGTCCTAAAATCCTCCCCACCCCTCTTTGTCAGAATTCCAAGAGCCTGCATAACCTAGATACCTAGGAGAGAACCAAACACTATTGGAGGAAAAATAGTCAATGTAATGATGCCTAACAATATTCTGCTGTACTCATAACCTAGCCCAATAGTCATCAGTGAGGCTTTATCCAGCAGCTGGGAGAAACAGATGCAGAGACTAACAGATCAGCCTCTCTCTCTCTCTCTCTCTCTCTCTCTCTCTCTCTCTCTCTCTCTCTCTCCCTCCCTCTTTCTTTGTCTTTTGGCACTTAACCAAGTACCGTTCCAGAGACTGTTAATATTCAGAGAACATACTTGAGAATTCTTCATTCTTTCACTAATATTTGTGAAGAATAACAGCAATATCAATGAAACAAAGTATAATAATAAAAACCACTATAATATAACCAAATAAAATCACATATACATAAAAAACAAAAAGAAAACTCACAAAAGACAAAAAATACCTGTGAGGACTATTACATATTGTCATCCACTCTTGAACGTAAGTTCTGTCCTGGAATACTTGATATATCCAGTGTTACTACATAGGAGAAAGTGCCTTTTGTCTCTGTTGGGTTGCAGGGAGGGGCAGAGGCTATGTAATGATTTGGGGAGGTGAAGAATATGATCAAAATATATTAAAAAATTGCTAAAATAATAAAAATCTAGTTTCAAAAGGAAAGAGAAAATACAAATGTGTAACTCATCATCTTCACAGATGGAGGAACTTTGAATAGCATCCAATCTATCCTAGATAGATATTCTTCAAAGGTTTAGCTAAGTGTCTTAGTTGTTTTGGCAGAATTCTCAGTCCTGGCATATTTAGTATCCTGGGGTTTCCACTGAAACTAATAGCTAACTAATGTCTAACTAATAGCTTTAATAGTCTAACTGTTGTAGTGAGATAGTCCTTCTGTGGCACTGACCATGCCCATTGGGGGTGGAGCCATGGGCGGAAGTGACCTGTGGAAGAAGGTCGGAGGAAGAGCTGGGAAAAGCTCTCTTGCTGGCTTGACTCGGACAGGAGAGCATCGGGTGGAATTTCCTGGTGTTCATCTGTCTAGGTTGTAAGTTATTTCTCCCTGAATAAACATCTATTTGGCCTATTTATTTATCCTGATCCTTATTTAACCGCAATAAACTGTACTTACCCTTCACTGATGAGCATTACCTGTCTTAAAGGGCTCTCTACTCAATGGAACTGTCAATTTTAATATTATTTCCTAGGCGGCAAAATAAGTACATTATAAGCAACAGTTCCAAAGTCTGGTCTGCTTTCAGTCTAGATAGAGCACCCAAATGGTGTAGTTTTGGCCCTTGGGCAGTATTCTCATTATAATAGCTTAAGTGCACAAAGAGAGGGACAGAGGGACAGAGAGAGAGAGAGAGAGGGAGAGAGAACAAAATGGAAATGTTGCTTGCCTAAACTCTCAAAAGCTGTCCCAGTGACACACTTCCTCCTTCAAGTACACTTCCTAAGCCTCCCAAAGAGATCACATCTGGGGCTGGCTGCAGGGGACATTTATCATTCAAAACACTATGGCCTGGCTCCAAGGACTGAGAAAATTCTAGCTATTGTTTGGAAATCTGGGGAATTAACAGAAAGTATTTTGAAATTCAGAGCCTATGTTAATTCTGCTTATATCAACTTGGGGTTCTAGTTATGTGGTAGAAAAAATATTAGATTTTCTGCCCCAATTGTGCCTTTTGCCAAACAAAACTTCAAGAATAATATTATATAACCTACATAAAAATCACCAAGAATCATAACAAGTAAAAATAATACATTGTTGAAAGGTTTTATGTCATTGTAGACTGGTGACATTTGTTGAATCATTAAGATATGAATTTGGTCCTTTCTATTGCACACTGATAGTTTCATTATAAACTTGAACCTCTGGAAATTGGAAATAAATTAACATTTTCTTTTTTCCTGTTTGACTGTTAAGAAGGTTATGGACTCAAGGGCATGCAAGAGGGAAGTAGACAATGGCTATTTTCCTAAGTTACTTACCTCCTTAAATAACAACAAGGTTCTCTTACTTGAACACAGAGCTCACAAATCAACTTGTCTAATCAAGCACCTGTTTTGGGTATACCCATTTCTTCATCTTGTGTGCTGGCATTGCACATGGGCATACTGGATCCTTGGAGCTTTGTAAGTTTTCAAGATGAATTGAAAGGATGATTTATTTTATCTCTATTAACTGTACTGAAGACAGCAAATAACCTGAAACTAATAGGGAATTTAACATGGAAGACAGTATTTTCTCTTTAATAACATTCCTTTTCTCTTCTCTTTCTCTCCCACCTTGCTTCTTGCTGTATATCTTATTATAAATGTAAGTTCACGCACATTTATATGCATAAAGACATATTAACACAATGTATGTATTCTGTATGTTTAATATATAACAATGCAAAGATTTAAACACAAAAGTATGTGGGCCAAAGTTTGACACTTTCGTGGACTATGTCAGTTACAGAAGAGCTAGAATGATTGTAAGTGTCATGGAAATTGCAGTGAGATGTCCTATGCTTGTTAGAGTCACATGTATTAAGAGGTCTTCACCAATCTGTGTAATGAGAACACTGTGGAAATGATAAGCCTCTGCTTGACAAGAAGCCCAGATGACTGAGTGCAAATTAATATACAAATGAATTCTAATAATCATTCCCTTTCCATAGCTATCCCTTTTATAATCTAAAGCCAAGAAATTCTCTGAAAAACATATTCTCTACCCACAAGTTATAAAGTGCTAAAAGAAAGGGAGATAAGATATCTGTCTTCATATCCCTGTGCTTTCAACTTTGTTGTTAATGTTGTATAATATTAAGAGATAAGACAAAAGAAAGAAAGGTATCCATTTATATTCTTTTTAATCCTATTCTCAGGGGATATGAAATCCATGCAATATTAAAATTTTGATCAATATTTTGTCAGTATAAAATTCACACTGAGTCAGTAGAGGGATCCAGGCTCTATGAGCTCTTTTGTAGCTTCATTAGTTACACAAATCCCACCACACCTGCTCCGTGAATCAGCATGCATATTTTTGACAAATCTGAAAACTGTGAGCATTAACTTTTCATTTTTGAGAAGATTATGTGAGGCTAGAGGATTTTTATAAATTTTTTCTGTTCATAATTCCCAGAGTTTTATCTCTGCATAAAGTGTAGAAATAGCTGCCTGGATAGAAGTCCTTGTGGTGTAAATGAAAATATTGTGTGGTTCTTCAGGAGTTCCTGGATAAAGCAGAACTTAGACAACTGGTCTACCTCCAGCAGTCTGATTATTCCTCTGCTGTCTTACTTGAGAAGGCAATTATTATTCTGCTGTAGGTAACTAAGATCATTTATTTATGTCTGAAAATGTTATTGACAATTTAGAACAAAAGTAAAGGTGGTAATTGTAGACAAAATCCCCACTGTATTGACTTAAAGTTAGGTGCACTAAAAATTTTGATTTGTAATCATAAGGAATCATAAAGTATGATGCTAACAATTATTGCATCTAAGACTGTTCATTTTTATGACTGAACCTAAGAAAAAATAAAAGTACATAAAACATTACTGGAATTTTTGTATAGTGTAGCTGGCTTTGTTTATTTTTTTCTTCATGTATTGGTCTAATTTTCAAATTTTATAATGATAATAAATGAATCTATTCTATTGTATTTGAAATTACTATTACATTTCAGATAACTTTAGTCAAATATGTTAATATAAAAGAGTAAATATAGATGTATATAAAGTCTTGATATTCTAGTAATAATGAATAAAATAAATGTTTAGTAATAACTTCCCAGTGATCATTCTCTCAGTATGAATACTGAAAAAATAAATACTTGAAAGAATCCAGATACATATAATTTTGTTTTCTTTAAATTATCACTTCTTGTCTTTAAAATAATCCTAAAATGCATATTTGATTTCACATTGCAAATAGTGTATTACCTTGTTGAGAAATATTTAGTTTAAAAAAGTCTCTTAAAAATTGATATTATGTGACTATTCCAAAAACATTCGCTAAACTATGAAAAAAGTTCACTTTGAATAATTTCAAAGTAATTTAAGTTTGATTTGTATACTAAGTATTAATGAACTGAAACTTTACTTTTTTTTATTAAAACAGTCATTTTCATGATTAAAATGGCATATATTTTATTCAGGAGGAAGAGGCTTACATCTTGGAGTCTTTTGGTACCCATTATAATCAGACTCACTGGTGCCGCCATTTATAAAATATTTATACATCTAAAAGGCAAAGCCTGAGTGACACTTAGAAGAAATTGTCATTAAAATATAAATGTGTCATTAACTCTGTAAATATGGTTTTAAATAAAATAATCACCACTTAATACATATTTCCAAGTCATTTTCATAAATAATTGTTCTGGTTGTTTCTTATTTAATAGTAAAACATATTTTAAATTGTATTTTCATTAATTGTCTTATTAAGAAAAAAATACATGATCAAAATATTTAACAGTAACTTTACCCTGAATGCTTTGAGATTTCATTAAATAATATGTAGTCATAAAAATAATTATTATCTTGATAAATGCATTGTCAATATAATAGTAACAAAAGTTCTAACATATCTAAACAATGCTTATTTAGTTGTTTAAAATAGATTGGCATTTTAAATTTATTTGTGAAGTGCTACTTTTACTGATTGTGTATGTCAATAAGGCTAAAATGTAATTTTTAATTTATATATTCATAATAAATTAATTGAAGTTACTCAGAGTTAGAAAAATGTAGACTGTACTTGTGACACCAATCTGTATTACCAGATACTGGAAAAACCAATACAGGAAGCTTAAATGCTTCAGATAAATTGGTTAGGCTTATGTCTTTGTGCACATTAGAGTGATGGTACCTGCACAGACAAAAGGTTTGGGATCCACTATGCTTGAAGTTACATGAAGTTATAACCCACCAATAAAGAAACCAACCTGCCTTATCAGTGATATTAACATACTCTTAAACTAGCCACTGAGGAGATTTAAGTTTGGAGATACCCAGTCTCTAAACAAAAAAAAAAAAAAAAAAAAAAGTTAAAATTAGGGCAAGGTACTTGGTTTAGGAGCAGAACATTTGTATACCTTGAGCCACGGGATACTCTAGATTCAAACCCTGCTACAAGAAACAGAAATGAAAGAGAAACGGAAAGGAGGAAATAAGAAAGGAAGGAAGGATGACAGGAGGAAGAAATTGAAGAAGCAACAAATACAGAAAACAGCAGATCAGAAGAAACGTGCAGGAAAAGTAATAGCAGATAGGCAAATCATTGTATCATGTAAGATTCAGAATTACAGGTACTTGGGCAACTTGATTTTGAACGACTTAGTATCTTTCTAAAAAAAAAAAAAATGAGCAAATTTTCCAAGTACAAGTCTAGGCTATTGTAAATGTTTATCTTGCAAGCCAAGCCTCATTACTGGCCTAAACAAGTGCTATTTGGCAGCCTGTGTTTTTAGACTATCACTACTCTTCTGTAAGCTATAGACAGAGGGCCTTCTCATACATACCTGTGTCTCTGTGTAGAGCATCTCTACTTAGTTATTATTAAACTTCCTTGTCCTGACTCCAGACCCATGAACTATGCAGACTCTTCCTGATTGAGAACCCCTCTGCTGTTAGAGGTTTCTTGACAACTTTCATCTTGACCAGAACTGTGCTACCATAGGGAAATTTTAATATTTATGTTGCAGATTACTGTGATGAGATAAACAAAAATCGACAGTATATCTACTTTACCGTTTTATATCATCACTCTAAGATATTAAAATAGAAAAATACTTTTATTTTCTTATAATATTAATAGACTTCTGTTATATCTGATGCTTCATCTCTCTACATTTCAATTCAGCTCCAAGCTACCATTTTCATAAAAGCTCTGTTCGAAAAAGATTAGAAACTATTTTTTAAATTATTTACACTAAAAGATAAATGAAGTTATAAATTATTGGCCAATATAATGACAAATTGGTCATTCTTCATAAGAAATTTTGTAACTTACTTATGCTGTGTCATTCCTTTTACAAATTTATCTCCTTATGTATCTTACTTTCCAGGTATAACAAAAAATGTTTACCAAACAAGTAGAATATATAAATGTTTATGTTTATGGAGATGGAATCTAAATATTATTAGAATTTTGCCTTCTTTTACTTAGTCATATGTAAATAGGAACTTTTCTATGGGACCGATTATCAGGCAGTATTTTAATTTATCTTAAAATTCATATTGCCCTTCCGACTGCTTTTAGATCATTCTAATGTTTTCAGGGCATTTTGTTTTCTATTCTTCTTGAACTCTGACTTCACACGAACATTGAACATCTACAGGAATGTGCCTACAACTAATTGCCTTCCGCACATTAATTCCTCACATTTCTTTAGTCAAAAGTGTGCCATAGTACAAACTGTGCCTTCCTTCATGTCGTCATGCATGCAATAAAACTCTTCCTTGCTTAAAAGAAAAATTTCTGTGGGAATATTTGCTTGCATAATTTCCAGAACTCTGAATTATATTAAGAATGTCCTGATTATACCTTGTTGTATGACACAGTTTTCTTTAACAGAGATAGTCAGTCCTCAGGATCCTAAGTTAATCACAGGTTCCCAATAGAAACAAAGTTTTCCCAAGACAGAGGAAAATCAGACAGACCCAGTGCAACTGGCCTAGAATAAAGATACGTGAAAGGCTGTAGGAAAGGGACAGACACTAAGAACAGACAGACATGCCACTGCACAATTCCCAGAATCATGGATTCCAGCTCTAAGACAATAAATTAATTGAGCCAATACCCAGGATATTTGAAAGTGGAACTGGGTCCCATGTGAGAACATCGGTCCTGACCAACTGTTTGATAATGATGCAGTGAGTTCATCATCTGTAACCCCAGGCTCATCACACCTATATTATGACCTATAGCCCTTAAGAGAATTAGCCAATTTGTGTCTCTATAATATTTAAAACAAATCTTATGTAGCATAGACAACAAAGGAGAAATGATTAGAGAACTTTATAAAATTGCTAAAATATAAATCAAGGCAATGATGCTGGGGAAAGAAAACAAAATACAGAAGAGAGGCTGGGATCAAGTGTAAGAGAGAATGCCAGGTTCTCTTAATTTGATAAAACAGTGTGTGTTACCAGGTAAAATGTGAAAATGGGACAAAAGTGGCAAAATCATGTCATGCTTTATACAATGTAAAGTATGATTATGTAAATTAGGAATATATGTTTATAAAACACGAATATATACTTTATTCTAAAAGAATAAGCAAAAGGAAACATTAAAATTATTGCAATATTTGGATACGATGAAGAATTCAAGACAGGGGAAATACAGATAAATAAATAACAAAATAGAGAAATTTTATTTAGCTCAGGAATTAGAATGTGATAGAAACCTGAAGTTTCTGGTTACTGTAGACTCCAGGACAGGAAAGGAAGAAAGGAGAGAAAACACACATTATTTTTTCTTTATTTAAGTCTGCTCCTCAGATGTCATTCCCTCCACCATCCCCTGTATCTCAAACTCAATCCATTCCTTGTAGAGAGCCACTGGTGCCATTCCCAAAGATGGTGCCGGTTTCCTGTCCATAAGCCAGCAAGGCGCGGATGTGCGATCCACATCGTGGGGTGACCGTTACAACCGTTGCAGGCTGCACCTGTCAGTAACGGACACAGCTCCTCTGCAACTGTCAGTAACGGACACAGCTCTTCTATATAAGCAGAGCCCTTTTTCCTCCTCGGGGTCTTCCCTCAACTTGCTGTAATGAGCCGCGCAATAAACATAGCTGCAGAAGAATCCTGTTGTTGAGTGTCGTTCTTGCAGGCAAGGCGATAGCGCTTGACAATTCCTCATCTGTTTCTGTTTAGAAAGGGGCAGGCCTCCATGGATACCAACAAAGTATGGTAGATCAAGTTAAAGCAAGAGCCCATTCCCCACAGGGAGATAATCTCTCAGCCCAGAGACACTGGGGAGAGCCTAAGTTCTGCCCCAAATGACTTGACAGATTTTGTTGATGCCTTAAGGAAGGCCTCACCCTCCCTGGGGAGTGAATGGGGGGATCAGATGGGACTGAGATTGATATGTAAAATAAGATTGTTTCTAATATAAATGAAATATATATAAAGACTAAACACAACCTCTTGTTAGGAGTCCCAGGAGTAGACCAAGCTAAAGAAATGTCATAAAGGATCTAGATCAGTTCCATGCAGGCTTCCTGGTTTCAATATCTGAGCCCCTATAAGCCTAGGTTAGTTGTTTCTGTGGATTTTCTTGTGATGTCTTTGACCCTTCTGGCTCCTAGAATTTTTCCTCCCTCTCTTCAGCAGGGTTCCACAGTGGATTTCTTATACATTTACTGTGAAATTCATGAGATAATCTAAGCATCCTTGAATATGAAATTTTTCTCAAAATTATGGTTAAATCAAATCCTACAGTTTTTCTACCAAATATCAAAATTTCTACTAAATCACCTTCCTTGTGCAAAATGGTTATAAATTTAAATATTTATGTGAAAGATTCACATAAAATAATTTTTCTAACATCCCTTTTATTCCCTTACAATTTTTTCAATAAAACTAATTAAATGATTCAAATTAAATATAAAATGATTATAGCATAGCATATATTTTATATATTTTATATATATATAAATGGATATTAGTCTAAGAAACATGAACAGAATGCATGGAGCAGGAGGTCCATGATCTGAAAGCAAGTATGGGCTACATAGTAAATATGGGTTACATTACAAAGCCTGTGCCTTAAATACACACAGTCATAAACACACATATCTATCATACCCCCCTGCCACACACAAAAACACACACCATCACAACCACCAACACCAACAATAACAATGACAACAATAACAATAACCACCATCACTAAAGGGGGGGGGGAACAGAATTAGTATTGTATAATGTGAACTGTCCTAGATAGTATAGTTTGAAGAGCTTTAACATGATAAAGTTTTGTAATTCATTTATCAGTCCAGTAGAATATTTTATGTGAAGTCTATAGAATATTTTATGTGACATCTACAGCCAGGATTTCCGCATCTTCTTAGAATCCCCCATGACAGCAGGAAGTAGTTTGGAAAGAACAATGCCCAAATTCCCAAATATTGTCTATAAATGTTTGTTTTCATTTAAATGGACTTGTCCTGCTTTATTATCCTCTCAATCATGAATGACAGCAGGTACATTTCATAAACAGAGAACTTATGCATTGCTATCAAGTGTTTCTTTATCATGTTTGATAGCAAGTATACATCAACAAAAACTTAAATCCATATTCCTAAAATTAAGGAATTAGAAATTATGTAACATGTTTTTAGTTATTGTATTTTTATTTGTTATTTAGTATTAATGCAAAGTGTAATATTAAAAAACTACTATTGCAATCGTGTCCTTATTTATTTCCCTTCTTCATTTTATTTTATGTTATTTTATTTTAGAGGTCATCATTCTTACTGTTATTGAGGTTAGTAGGTATGAATAAAAAGACAGTTCGTTGATTTAGAATGTTATTTTAAGGTGTGTTATTTTTGTTTATGTTCTGGATTATTTGTTTAATGATGTAAAATTATGTTTGAGTAAATAAAATTTACCTGTGGTGAGGATGCTAGGTCAGCAACTATCTGACAGGAAGTTGTAGGGAGGGGCCAGGTGGAAAAGGTTTACAGGGAGGGTGAGAGCGAGCATCAGCATCAGGACTTCTTGGGTTAGAAGAGGAGAGCTAGGTGAGCTGGTTGCTATTCATCCTCTCTCTGAAGCAGGATTCTACCTCCATCTTTGAATCAATTGTAAGTTCTTTAGCTTATGATTTAATTAAGTTTCCTTAGTAGCTTTAAAAGAGTCAGTGCCAGAGGAAACAGAATTCTCTCAGGTTTCCGCACTTGTGGCCTAACCACTGCTGGTAGCTGTGGAGTTGCAGTTGCTGAATAGCATAGTCATATAATCATTGCTTAAAAGGAAACAACAAAAAAGAAAGAAAGAAAGAAAGAAAGAAAGAAAGAAAGAAAGAAAGAAAGAAAGAACGGAAGGAAGGAAGGAAGGAAGAAAGGAAGGAAGGAAGGAAGGAAGGAAGGAAAAAGAAAGAAAGACAAAAAACAGTCAACACTTTGTTGTCAATTCACATTTCTATTTTACTGCAGCCTGTTAAAAAAAATAACACTCAAAAATATTTGTTGTTTACCTGCTGCAAGCTCCATCACAAAGCTAAATTCATCTTCAGAAAGACAATGTGGTAATTCTCAGTGGGGACACAAATTCACCACTACCTACCTACACACACACACACACACACACACACACTATACAAAGACACACATAACACACACAAATATTAACTAACTGAATACATAACATTGAGTGGATTAGAGATCTGTGGATGTGGGGAAGATGGCTGAGTTGGGGTAGAGAGTTAAGAGTTTAGAGTTGTCAGTAAATATTATGTACATATGTGAAACTGTTTAAAAATTAATTTAATAAATATAAGTCATCAATTATATATTCTTTAGTTTCAGAAGATTAAGAAGATAAATTGAAAGACACTGCTAAACAAAAGTCTATTATAATCATAACAAAATTGGCAGTTGTAATTGATTTCACTCTTTAAAAGACAAAGGGGCCTGAGTGTGTGTATTGGTTGGATTTCAAATTCAGTTAACAGTTCAGAGGTTGTTTTATATACCCTATTTTGTTCTTGAATCTAACTTAAACGAAAATATACATCAAGTAGATTGTTATAGCTCCTACATAGTTTAATGCTATTATTCAAGTCTTAACTGTTGGACCTATTTCTCATTTAATACCGGTGATGCCCAACAATAGTCTCTCACATATGGAAGCTGAATAGGAAAAATCATTAGGAAAAAAATGATTTTCTTCTGTGTTTAAAATGCACGAGCTAACATTTTTAATGGCTTTGGTATGATTTAAGTTGTTCAGTACAAGCTTTGGTTTGTAAAGGACTCTGGCAAAGCAGTCCTAGATTTAAAGGTAACCTTTTTTCTATATGTGGTGAGTATGATTATGTCTGCTTAAGTCTAAACTCATTCTTGGGTAAATGCACATGTTTGCACTATGAGCCTTCATAATGAAATGAGGCCATATCACTTCTTGTTGTGAGTATACATTGATTTAGCTCAAGGTACTGTAGCAACTTATTGTCTTAGCATATTTGTTTGCCTAGTATAATCTCAATCACTAAGTTTTCAAGCTATATGGTTACAGCTAATATGTACCACTACAATATTGTTGGGTTTTTTTTAACCTGTGGTTTCTTGATAAGTAGTATTGTGTACAGTCAATAAATAAGCACAGAGTTATAATAAGAGCTAATCATAATGTACTAGAGGACTATTAGTTGTAAAACAGAAATAAAAACTGAAGATAAACTAACATTATTTTCTCCCTGTGTAGTTCTTAAATATCTTCATTGCCTTTCTTATTTTTTCCGTGTGTTTTTGCCTCTTTATTTTTAATATGGTGTATGGTTTTAGAAACTTCTCAAACTGAGAAAAATTTAAGTATTTCAACATAATTGTATTCATAAATAATTGGTATCCTTCCAATGGGTACTTCTTGCCTAGAAATTTTGGTAATGACAATGGGTTTATGTCATTTTATTCTTTACTTTCTGGCATACAAATTTGGAATATGAAATACACATACAATTTCAGGATATTAAGTACATTCTATTAAAACATTAATAAAATAACAAATTTCTTGGGGAAAATTCAGGCTCCAAATGCATAAATACTCATAGCGTTCCTCAGGCATTCAAAAATTAATTGACCAGTAGCATATTATACTGGATATTTTGTTTTCCTGAAGTGAAGGGTTTCTTTGTGTGACTGATAAAGACAAAAAAAAATTTCATAGGAAATATTCACACTGCAAAGATCCTGTTAATATAACTCTTGCAGGTTCTACAAGAAAATGAATCTAGATTTGTATTTTCAGTGAATTAATTATATTATGAGCCATTTTAAACACAATATCACCATTTTTGGAAAAACATGTGTCTACAGAACACTGTTAATTTAAGTCACTTTCTTAATAATAAAATGTATGTGTTCAAAGTGATTTCTGCTTAATATGTTCTAAATACATTTATATTATCTATTTCTTGCATAATTATAATTAGAGTTAAATTACAAAATATATATTATGAAATATTTTTTTTATTCAGGACTCCAGCATAGTTTCAATATTAACATGAGATATTTCCGTAAGCTCTGAAATTTTTTAAAGAAATGAAAAAATTCATATGAATTAATTAAGCATGAGTTCTCATGTTTTCAATGTTAAAATCAGTGTACACATTTGCTGTTACTTTGATTTTTATATTTTAACACTGTTGTTGCCTCCTACAAATTAAAACTTTTTAAATAAATTTATATTTAAATTAGAAACATCTTATTTTACATATCAATCTCAGTTCCCTCTCCCTCCTAGCCTCCCATGTACCCTCCCAATCTCATTCCCCATCCACTACCCAGGGAAGTTAGGCCTTCCATAGAGAATCATCAAAGTCTATCTCAGCAGGGCCTAAACCTTCCCCTGTGTATCTAAGCTGAGAGAGAAGCCCTCCAAGAGGAATGGGTTCTCAAAGTTCATTCCTACACTAGAGATAAATACTGGTTCTACTGTTAGAGACCTCATAGTCTTCCCAAACCTCCTACTGATACCCACAGGGAGCCATGTTTGGTCCTATGTTGGCTTCCCAGCTGTCAAACTGGAGTTCCTGAGCTCGTACTTGCTTAAGTCAGCTGTATCTGTGTTTTTTCCCAGCATGGTCTTGACCCCTTTGCTCATCACTCATCCCTCTTTACAACTGGATTCCAAGAGTTCAGCTCAGTGCTTAGCTGTAGGTGTCTGGTTCGGCTTCCATCAGCTACTGGATGAAGGCTCTAGGATGGCATATAAGGTAGTCTTGTAGATTTCTGGACATTTCCCTACTGCCAGATTTCTTTTTAAACCCATAACGGGATAAAATCTGGCATATCTATATTTGTATAATCAGTCCTTTAAATGTGCTATAATTTAATTTTCAAGGCATTTTGAAATCAATCATTCTTTAGTCATAACTCTGAAACTACAAAACCTCAAATAGTTTCATACTTAGATGCAGTAGGTATTATATTAATATGTCAAATTCTTTAGACCTTTCCATTTATATATACTTAATAATTATATTTTCCCAATATACCAGTCATGTTAAATTTTATGTAGTTTAAATATTTTGTGGCTGGTTTAATGTGGCTTGGCAATGGGACCTTGGCAGTTTGCTCAAACAAGCCTTTATCTTAGCATTATTCTGTGTTATTTGTGGATTTCCATGTGACCTCCTTGGGCAACAACTCAGATGAATGTACCTGATACCATTGCCTAGCTATCAGACAGATGACCAGTTGAGACTCCATAGACTTATTACTAGCTGTCCTCATTAAGATCATCTTCATACATTCCTGGATGCTTCCACACCAGCCCCCAAATGTCCTCCAATTTTGTGGTCTCTAGCAGGAGTTTCTCCATCTCATCTCCTGATGTGATCCCTCTAGTTCCTGTCTCCTTGACCCCCCCCCCCCCAGTGCCGCACCTGCATGGCTGAGGACTGAGAATCTTCCGAAGGTATGGGGATTAACAATGCAGGACTCTTGCTTGATGTTAAGAAGGCTTCTCCTCCCCCCCCCCTCTGCCCCCTGCACCCATTTATTTTACTCAGGGAAAGGCTTTTATACCCCAGGACCAGATGGAAGAGGAGGAAGCAGAGGGGGGTGGTTAGTCATCTCAGGTTTCAAGGACCAGTTAGGGCACTTTCAGAGTTGTAGAAACCAAAGGAGAATTTTGCCTTAGTAAACATGTTTTTGTTTTCCTGCTGTTTTATAGCAACTTGCCCTGAGGTCAGTAGGGGGAAGTGAATTCTTAGCCAAGGTCTTAATTCCTACACCCCAGTATGTATATATGTATGTATGTATGTATGTATGTATGTATATATATATATATATATATATTATATTACATTATATTATATTATATTTTCCCCTCCCAGGGGAAATAGCCCCTCTAGACCCCCAACCTTTATCTTATCTCTCTGGGTCTATTGTTTGAAGGTTGGCTATCACTTAGTTAATAGCCGATATCCACTTATGAGCAACTATGCATCTTATTTATGTCAGAGTTTTTTTTTTCTAGTTACAAAATGTTTTATATTATTTGAGACTATTATGAAAGATGTCGTTCCCCTGTTTTTATTTTACTCAATCCATTTGCCATTTGTATACAGTGGTGCTACTTAATCTTTTTTTAAAATATGGTTTAATCTTGTATCCAGTTGATTTGCGTTAACAACTATAAGAGTTTTCTAGTGAATTGCTATAACTTGTGTATACTCTAGTATCATCTACTAATAATTATACATATTTTAACATCTTCCTTTCCAAAATGTATCGCCATGATCCACTGTCATTTTATTGCTCTAGCTAGAATTTCAAGTACTACTATGAGTTGACAACCTTAGATTGTTACTGCTTTTAGTGGAATTTCTTTGTGTTTCTCATCATTTAATTTGATATTGCCTACAGGCTTGTGACAATTGCCTTTATTATATTTAGGTATATACTTGTACCCATACTCTCTCTAGGACTTTTATTGTGAAATGGATATTGGATTTTTATCAAAGGCCTTTTCAGTATCTAATGAGATGTGATCATGTAGGTCTTTTTCTTTCATTTTGTATATGGTAGATTACATTTACTGATTTTTTTTATATTGAACCATCCATAATCAACATGATTATGTCAGATCATCTTTTTGATGTGTTCTGGGATTCAGTTTTCAAGAATTTTATTGATTATGTTTGTGTCTCTGTTCATAAGAGAAATTGGTCTGTAATTCTCTTTCTTTGTTGAGTCTTTATATGGCTTGAGAATCTGAGTAACTATGGCCTCATAATATGAATTGCACAATATTCCATCTTTTTCAATTTTGTGGAATAATTTGAACATTGGCATTAACTCTTCTTTGAAAGTCTGATTGAAATCTGTGCTAAATGCATTATGCCCTGAATTTTAGTTCTTTCTTTATTTACTTATGTATGTCTGTTTAGAAGTCTTATAATGACTGCTCTATTTTACTAGAGACTATAGGACTATATAAATTATATGTCTGATCTTGATTTAACTTTGGTAAATGGTATGTATTCAGAAATGTTTCCTTTAGATTTTTCAATTTGTTGGAGTACAGGTTTTTAAATTATGTCCTTATTATTCTCTAGGTTTCCTCAGAGGCTGTTGTTAGTCATCCTTTTGGTTTCTGATTTTGCTATTTTGGATATTCTCTCTTTTCCTTTTAATTAGTTTGGGTAAAGGTTTGTCTGTCTTGTTTTTTTTTTTAAACAAAACAAAACAAAACAAAAAAACAAAAACAACTCTTTGTTTCATTGTTTCTTTGTATTGTTCTTTTTCAATTTTATTGATTGCATCTCTCAATTTGATGGCTTCTTACCATTTATTGCTTACTTCTTTTTGTTCTAGAGTTTTCAGGTGTGCTGTTAAATTGCTGATGTAATTGTTCTATATTTTTTAAAGTTTGTAATAAAAATACTTAGTTCTATGAACTTTCCTCTTATCACTGTATTTGTTGTGTTCCATTAATTTGTGTATGATGCATATTCATTTTCTTCAAATTCTAGAATCTTCAGTTTCTTTCCTTGTTTCTGTCTTTTCAATTTTTCACTCAGAAGAAAGTCCTTCCGTATGTTTGTGAACTGCTACTTCTGTTGTTGTTGACATTCAGCTTTAATCCATGTTGACCTAATAAGATACAGGAAATTGTTTCAGTTGTCTAGTATCTGTTGAGACTTGCTTTGTATGTGAGTATGTAGTCATGTTTGGAGATAGTTCCCTGAGGTGCTGAGAGAAAAGTATATTCTTTGTGTTTGGGTGAAATGTTCTGTAAATATCTGTTAGATCCATTTGATTTGTAACATCTGTTAGTCACAGTGTTAGTCCATTTAGATTTTGTCTAGATGACCTGTCCATTGGCAAGAGCTGAGTATTAAGTCTCCCACTGTCAGTATGTGAGGGTCAATATGTTGCAAGCTGCGGTAGTGCTTTGTTGTTGCTGCTCCTGCAGTTATTTTGTTTTGGTTTTTGCAAACTTAAATGCCATGTGTTTGGGACCTTGATGTTAATATTATTAATGTTACCTTGGTTGAGTTTTATTTATAAGTAGTAGTTTTCTTTCCTAAATCTTTTGCTTAGTTTTGGTTAAATAATATATTTTGTTAGATGCTGAAATTGCTATATAAGCTTGCTCCTTAGGTATATTTGCTTTGAAAATCTTTTTCCAACCTTTTAATCTAAGGTAATATCTGTCCTTGACATTGAGGTATATTGTTTGGGATGCTATCAAAGAATGGAAACTATTTTATTTTGTTTGTTTGTTTTTATATATTCTCTTAATTTGTGTCTTTTTACTGGGGAATTGAGAACATTGATTTTGAGATTTATTAATGATGTTGATTCCTATTATTATTTTTATGATGTTGTTGTTTTCAGTGGTAGTAGTGGTCATGAGGGTGTGTGTATTTCCTTCTTTCAATTATACTGATGTGAGATTATTTCCTGTATTTTTACAGGTACAGTTTCCTCCATAGGTTGGAGTTTTTCCTTTTAGAACTTTCTTAGGGCTGGATTTATGGATAGATATTTTTAAGTGTAACTTTATTATGGAATATCTTATGGCAATTGAATGTTTTGCTGGCTATGCTATTCTCAGCTGGCAACTTTGGTCTCTTAGAGTCTGCAGCCCTACTATCCAATTCCCACCCCCCCCCCTTTTCCGACTTATAGAGTGTCCATTAAGAAACTGTGTTTAATTCCAATAGGTCTGCCATGTATTTTTTCATAGTCTTTATATCTCTATATTTAGTGTTTTAATTGCTACTGGTACAGTTTGTGATATCCAGCTACTCCTGATTTGAGGGCCATTCACTAAAACCTGATCCATCTACTAACAGTTGAAAACTTTAAGGAAAACCTCAGTCTGTGCGGCTAGTAGCCACCAAATGCCCATAGGCCCATGGTTGGCATTGGGGCTCATGATTGTCTTCCCACTCAGAGCTTATAGTAGCAGGTTTTCAAATCCTCCTCCAAATATCTTTAGAGTTAGATATATCTTTCCAAATCTTACCTTTTTCTTGCTCTCCCATCATGTTTCTTAGGTAAACTCTCTCTCCTTTATTCCCCATTTCTTTTTCATGTATGTGTTTATTTCAGCATGTTCACAATAATGGCAAGAATTCAGACCTAGGGATTTGGAGAGATCCTGTGATATAAAGTAGCAAATAGACATGCCTGCTCATTTTATATTTGATAGCCAAAATTTTTATAGAAAATATCACTTAGACTTCAAATTTTGAAATCATGTCTTTTCTAATATATTTAACATTCTTTTTCACATTTATTTCTCTGTATACATGTTTCTGGGTGTGTTTATATGCACATACTCATGTACACACGAAAGTCAGAAGACAACATGTAAATGTCTCTACTCTCCTTTTACCATGTGACTTAAGGGTATCAAACTTAGGTTGTCAGACTTCACATAAATTGTATAATATTTGAACCAACTTACCATCCAGAAATTTTATAATATTATTCATATGTTCCATGTATTAACTTGTGGTGAAATATTATTTATGATTTATTAAAGCTTGCCTGAGGATTCAGGAAGCAGTCATATAATACACCTTTAATCTGAGCAGTTTTGCTAGCTAAATAGTAGTGCTGGCATACACTTTCAATCTGGAGACAGATCTCTCTGAGTTCAAGACCACTTATGGTGTTTCTCAAGATGCAATTAAGTGAAGAAAACTGCTTTGTACAATAAAATTTTAGTTGCTGGTGTATTAAAGAGTATTTGGTGAAACAAAGAGAGAATAGATTCATGTCAGGGAGAAATTTGCTTAGACTCTATGAGGCCTGGATATAATACAGGAGCCTAGTAACTCTAAATAAAAACAAAGCCATTGTTTACGTGCTGCCTCAGCACATTGTCTACACCATATCCAAAAAAGCAGGGTAAGAAACTTCTGAAAAACTCAGTGAATTCCCGGAGAAGCCTTTTCAATGCTGTTCAAGTTCATCTGAGCATACTTTTAGAATTTCAAAAAGGGCAATGTTTCAGAACACGATGTACCTGCCATGTATATCATTCTGTTTTTAATATTCAAATGTCAGCTTAGGCAACAAATGAAATTCAGGTGAAGAAGTTTAAAGTATAAATGAGAAAAGTTGTTTTGAATCACAAATCGCCGTAACTAGTTAATTTTGTAATTACACATGTCAAGCAAACTTCATTTTCATCAATTTACTGTGATATTTATGTAGTACTTATTTCTGAATCTTGGAATAGAATTTGTAAGTTTTAATAGAAATCGTTTTTTCATTAGGAGAAATAAATATATTTATATCATCCTAATAAAATCCTGTCAATTATAGCATAATATAAGGCATGTGAGTGGCAATATCTATTATTAGCAATGACTACTTATTTTCTGTAAAAATGTCTTTCTTTGATTGAGTGTGGTAATTATGCACTGCTCTCATCAAGAGAAGAAGAAGCACTTACAATGTGAAATAAAGCAAAGAATTTCAGTCTAAAGATGAATGAAGGAAAATGACTTTTAAATCACCCCAAACTACTGAAATTACTTTTCAGTGTCCACTTCACACAGTATATTGTAAGTTCATTATCACCGAGACATGTGCTCTGCTAATTGCAATATTAACATCTAGGAAATAGCCTTTCAAAATTGATGGTATATTCTATCTGAAGACTTACTGAGAGGATTTTATTAAGAGATAATGTAAATGTAATGGTTTTATGGAGAAGCAATTTCTACACAGTAATTTAGACAATATTTAAGTCAAAGTTGTAAAATTTTATGGATAAGATGTTTCTAATAAAAACTTATTTTATATTTATTTTAGATGGTCACATATTTTATTGTACCCTTTTTGGGAAAATACTATTCAAAATTTTAAGAACTAACACATATTTTCTCTATATCAAATAAGTGCTCCTTAGCTATCAGATATATCTATCATAAATATCTTAACAAAATATTTTCCTAAGAATATCATAGCACTAACTTTCGTCATATGTGAATCCCTAAGATATCAAGTAAATGTCTAATTTTCTAACATTTGTACTGTCACCCCAATTGTAAAATGCTATTATGGAATGTTTACCATGTTGCATTCTGGACAGTTATAAGATTAATATTAAATTATCAATTTTATTATTAATTTATCTACTATTATATAGATGATTTAGAGCATGGTCATCTAACACATTTGTTTTCTCCTTGTGGACTATTTAGGGAAAACTCAAAGATTCTCTAACACTCCTTGACTGGTATTCATAGTGTATAACCTCATAGTAGGTACACTTTTATAATGCTAATAAACATAACTGGGTCTGAGTGTTATCCAGAGTATTTCAAAACTGGCTATTGGAAATTTTGATCTTATAAAAGAATTACTTAAATTATTAGTATTTTAATATTTAATGAATGAAACTCATTAACTTTTGAATGACTGTAGAGAGACTTTTTATTTAGTATTAACAAAGAAGACAGAACTCCTTCTAGACTGGGCAAGCAAACATTAAAAATCAAAAAGAACAAGCAACCAACCAAAAGAATCATGTTTAAAATATGAAAAGACAAATCAATGACATGAAAATATGATATGTTGATAAGATTTTGACCCAAAAGTATTGTCATAGGATAAACTCTCCTGAAAAGTGTTATCATGTCTTAACTGCAGGAACCTAGGAATGTGATGTGAGTGAGAAAGGAATCTGTGGTTAGGAAAAAATTAAAGATATCAAAATGACATAATATTTTACTTCAGAGCCTCTGGTATCCAATAATACTTTTAATAAATTAAAATATATTCACAGTCCCAGGGAAGAGAAACATTATATCAAAACCATTAAATTATGGAGCAATATGCTAAAGAATGCTTAGTGTACACATTAAAAGTCCACTAAAAGCCAGAAGAGGCAACGGATGATGTTTTACTTTAAAATTTGCAGAAAGCCTGGCTCTGTAGACCCTTTGACATTGCACTGTGGCCTCTAAAAATATGTGAAAAATAGTTTTGTTGCTGAAAGCAACTTAGTTTATAAAAATTTGTTGAAAGAGCCATAGGAAAAATAACTGCCAATAAGAAAATTTAAAGAAAAATTAACAATGAAGTCACTCATGAGGAGTAAAGAGCTCAGATCGCAACAGCAACACAAGTCGAGCTTTCCACAAACATCTGTCTGCAACTCCAGCTCTGTGGAATCAGGACACTTTTCACATCTCTAAAAATACAGAAATGTGCAGTAAAACATGTAAGTGCATACACTATCATGCACACACAAAGGCATAAAAATAATAAGACTGGGGTCTAAAAGAGTCTTAAAGGTGATTGAATGTATACAGAAACATGTTAAGAACAGTGTTGTAAGTTAAACTGTGGAAAAATAATTCTAATCTGGTGGCTGTGTTATTTATCTTAGCCAGTCTTCCAGGGGTAAGATGGAATTTCAAAGTAACATTGATTTACACTTTCCTGGTGGCTAAAGAAGTTGACCATTTCTGTGTTTCCCAGACATTTGAGTAATCTTTATTGATAATTCTTCATTTAGATACGTACTCCATTTGGATTGTGGAGTTCTTTTATAACTGGTGTTTTGAGTTCTTTATTTATTTTGGGTATAAGTCCACAATTGGATGTGAAGTTGGTAAAAACAAATTATTTTCTTAGTAGGTGGGCTGGCAATTTGTCCATTTGACTGTGTCCTTTGCCTTACAGAAGTCTCACAATGTTTCAGCAAAGGATAGATAAAATTATCAGTGAAAGTAAGAGTTCTAATAGAAGAAAATAATTTGTTTCCTGAAGGTCCAAATATTTTAAAAATTATTCTATGATAATCTAACATACCTAAAATATACCAAATTATTTCATAATAGCTCCATGTTTGGTATCTCAGTCTGCCCATCTTTCCACTGTATTTAGGCTTTCCACTGCTGTAGATAATTCAAAGATTTTTATCATTTCAGTCTTTATAAATGAATCATTTTATATTCTGTATACTTGTTGAAGTATAAAATGTCTATTTGTGTCCTTTTCAATATCTGCCGATATCAGTTCATAGACAATAACACTATGCAAATGCTGTGTGGTAAATTAATGTATAGTACATTTCAACACTTTGTCTTTTTCATTGTGTTTAGATAATTAACCAATAAGACAGAGCAGAGTATGAGTCATGTGTCACTTATTTACACATGGTAGGTTATTATAGTGATGAAGCTGAATTCCAAGTGCTACCCATGAGTGAAGTGTGAATGAGGCAGAGCATGCCTCACTTAGCATGTCTAAACACATTATGAAATGTGACTCAGAATATCACATTAACATGTGTGGAGATGGTAAAATAATAAGCCAGTTCATGTCAACAAATGATAGCTAAGAATCTTGTGACTTGGGTGGTATTAATTACAATTTCAGTATCTTTGATGTGAGTTCAGTTGGGTTTTATTTATTTTTCTTTTTTTTTTTTTTTCTATCCACTTGTTACTTTTGGCTCTGACACTCAAATTACTAGCATTGATGATGGCACAGTGAATCAAATTATTAAGTAAATCTTACAAGTGGAGTTCACATTGCAGCCACATTTATATCACTCAGATATTTGAGTATGCTTTCCTGTTCACCTTTATTCTTCCAGAATTTCACATATCTCAGACATATTCACACAAAAATACTTTTCCAATTCCTTGAACACCTCATTCTTTCCACTCCAAAATTTATGTCCTCTTTCTTTTTAAAAAGGACTGGGTGTCTGTCTGTACCTGAGCATATACCTCTGTGTGTGTGTGTGTTTGTTCTCTTACTTTTTTTTAAGTTGGTGTGTTTATTTGATTTCATTGTCCTTTTTATGTCTTTTTTTTTTTTTTTTTTTTTTTTTTTTTTTTTGTTGCTGTTGGTAGGTAACAAGGAGGATGTGAAAGTGGTTGCTAGGGGTGTCTTATTTTGGCTATGACTGCCTTTTGAAAGTCTTCTTCTAATACTTACCCCTAGTTGATATTATTTCATTATATAGCAAATATTCTCAGAAACATAACTCTTAGGAGAATCATTTGTGCTGTTGTGTTGATAATTCACATACTATTAAAAAATGTAATACTATGCTATGTATAATATACCAAAGCTTATGCTTCTCATTCAGCTTTTCTTAATTTTAGTATATCTTTACCATAGAGAAATCATCAAACCTAATAATATTTTCATAGTACAACACCTTAAGTAAGATCCAGGCTATTTACCTTTTTATTTTTCCATTGTATTTCTAGGATCACACATTCATTAATGTATGTCTTTCCATTTTCCTCCATTCTGTAAATATTATTCTGTCTTGTTAGGACACTTTACATTTGCTCTGTAGAATGTCCTTTAGTTTAAGCTTGTCTGTCTTCTGATGCTACTTGGAAATTGAAACTGAAAATTAAATAGAGATGACATGCTCCCCATTTGTATTTGTGTGTATGAATTAATGTTTTCAACATATGTTATTTTAATATACATTTTGTTGAATAATCTGGCTTCTAACATTTTTCATTTTCTGCTTACATTTTTTCAATAAGTACCAAAAGTTTGTTAAGCAAACATGTTGATATATTGTTCATATTCCATGTGTGTTCTTAAACCTAGAAGCACTAATTCTTACACACTTCCACATCATTAGATAAAATTCCTATCTATTGAAGACTCATCACTACTTCTTGATGTATTTACAAATTTGTTGTGTATTTGCATAAGCACAAAGAGAGAGTCTTCATTTTATTAATTTGTTTGTAAGATATTAGTTTTCACTGAAATGATCAAATAAGAATATCTTCAGGGCTTTTAATAGACTAAAATACACTATCATTTTTATTTAAAAATACTGTGTGTGTGTGTGTGTGTGTGTGTGTGTGTGTGTGTGTGTGTGTGTATGCATGCACACAAGTGTGCTCCCAACCTTAGAAGGGTCACCAACATATCCAAGGTATTATATATTCTTCATTCTTCCTTCCTCCTTCTGTTCTTTTCTTTCCTTTTTACTTCCTTCCTTCCCTCCTTCCTTCCTTATTTTTCTTACTTCTTCCTTCCTTCCTTTTTACTTTCATTTTTCCTTCCTTTCTTTCCTTCTCTCCCTTCATCCTCATTTTTCCTTCCTTTCTTCCTTTTTTTCTCTTTTCCTTTTTTTTTCTTGAGAATGATTTGGTATATAATAATGTATCTATATCTGTGTCTATATATCTATATCTATATCTATATATATCACACACACACACACACACATATATATATGACATTTTTTACATGTGAACAAGGAGATAACATTAGTATCAGCATCAACCTTGACTCCTAGGATGAATTCTGCTTGCTTCTCTTTCTTTCTCACAACAATTTATGTAGTTTTCATGAAGCATATTTCTTTATTTGTTAAATGTTAATTTACACGTCATGTCATTTGGAATATTTATTCATCCACTATGGTGTTTGAAATTATGTGTGTCACTGCATCACATGAATTCCTGGTGATGGTGGAGAGAAGAGGATGGCAACCAATTGCCTGAAACAACAAACACAGTTGTGAGTAGCTACTTGGGCACTGGGACTAGAATCACAGGCCACCTGGTGTTCTTAATAACTGAGCAAGCTCTCCATGTCCAATTCTCCTCTCATTTTCAAAATTAAAGTTGGAAATGCATATCCAATGGTCAGTAATTAAAGCACAAAATTTAGATTGAAATATGACTAATTGATTAATGTCATAAGCTATAAAATAATCAATTGGATTGGCTAGTACTTACAAAGATATGGTATACTATGGTAGGAGTAATTCATAATTTAACATTGATAACAAACTATTTGAGGTAAAAATATGTATGAAAAGGAAAAAGAAAGAGCCTATTAAAGTTGCATATAAGGTGAAAATTTGAAGATATTTGGAAAATGTCATGTAAATTTTGATTTTTTTAGAATTTTTTAAAATTGAAAATAAGAATAAAATCAAATTACATGAAAACTATTAACTCTGTATTGTTTTAAGTCATTTGGAAGGACTTTAAAAACAAAGAATTATGTTAGACATATATAGCAGTTTAAATTATGAATGTGAGAACAAAACAACATAGTCAACTGAGAATAGAGTACCTGTATATTTCAGAAATTACTTTCTTGATATTATTGAAAAACAATCCCTCCAGGGTAAATGGGATCACTGTCTTAAATGCTAAGGAAATAAACTTTGCAATATATTTGGATTTCTGAATGTATTACTTCAAGTATAAGTAGTAGTTGATGGTTGTTTCACAACATATATTGATTAAAAGATGTTGAGAGTATACAGAACAACATAAAAAAGGCTCTATAGTAAAACAGGGCCCTTCAAATTAATAATGAACTACAGAAACCTTGGCTCCTTGCCAGTGGCTATAGCTTGCAGAAAATACTGTCCACTCCCCTCTAATCACTACAGAGACTGTTGACTATGTTCCAATCCACAAGGACAGTGCCTACCTCCCAGGATAACTGACAGGCTCGATCTTGTGCAGGTGTTTTGCTAGTAATTACAAACACTATGAGATCTGGCGTATCATGAAAACACATCTTTGGATGGCAACATTCTACCTCACTGTACTTCTTTCTTCAGCTCTTACATTCAGACTACCCTGTCTCATGCAATACTTAATGGATCATCAGATGGAATGACAGAGGTGCCCCATTTATTCAACAGTCACTTATTGTAACACTTCTGCTTTATTGTGAGTTTCTATAGTTACTGCTGCACACCTCAAATGGAACATCCTTGATCAAACCTGATTGTAACACTTATCTATGGGTACAGATATTTAGATGGAAATTGGAAAAGCACATTATGGCCATTTAGCAATAACAATGACAGTAGCTTTAGTGTTAGGGTCTATGACCTTTGCAACTTTGAACTTTTCATTAAATTTGCAATAAGTCATGAACTTCCTCTGTGAAGCAGAGCTCAATTCAGTCAGTGAATCAGGGGTTGATTACCCTCAAGGCAATTTATTTATACAGATGCTGAAAAATATTTTTTAAAGTACTTTATCTCTCTTTAAGCTTGTTGGGCATAATTTGAACCTCATCTCTTGAAAATATGTGTCATGAAAAGGTAACACAGTGATTCTCTTTTTCTCCCTCAATAAGAGTACATCCAACAGTTTTAAAAAAATAAATACATGTTTGTTTATAACTTAAGTTTAATATTATCTAAAAGGGGGAACTCAGAAAAGTTCAGAAAGCTTGTACATTCCACAATTATTTTGCGGATACCTAGTGTTTTAGTAAGGGTTCCCATTGCTGTGAAAGACACCGTGACCATGGCAACTTTATAAAGCAAAAAATTTATTTGAGGGGTGGCTTACAGTTTGAGAGTTTTAGCCCATTATTATCACAGTGCAGCATGGAGGCCTGCAGGGGAACATGGTTTGTGCTTGAGAAGTAGCTGAGAGTCCTACATCTTGGCTTGAAGGAAACAGAAGTGGTCTCTGACATCAGGCTTGGTGTGAGCATATATAAGACCTCAAACCATCTCTACATTGATATAATTCCTCCAAAAATTTTAATACCTACTCCAACAAAGACACATGACCTGAAAGCTCCAATTCTTTGAGGGCCATTTTCTTTCAGACCATCACACGTAGGATTTAACTGTATTTATGTGTTGATTATTTTGAATACAAACACATTTTCATATGATAGTCAGATTAGTTCATATCAGAGAGTACAATGCAATCTTCAGATACACCAAGGAAAATGCTTATTAGTTGATAGCATTAAACACCGACTTCTTTAATTCTTTGCTGATGGGAAGTTTCCTAGAGATTAAAAGCTTAAAGTCCAGTCTGTGATGGTGACACATTCTGCTCTACAAGATCATCTGTCTAATAAGATAGCACACTGCTAAGAATAGAGAAATTGATTTTTGCCAAGTTTTAACTTAATGAAAACAGCCTGGTTTCAATCACAGTGGAAGGTGAAAGATAGAGTTGTGTATTTGATGTAGAGACACAGAGAGTCCTGCAACTTTTTGTGTGTGGAGATAAGATGTAAAGGAAGGGTGTGGTTCTCAGAAAAACAAAAACACAACAAAGCTTGTATTAAGTGATTTGAAATTTATCAATATGTAAGAGGAAGAAAATCACTTCTGAATCCTCTTAGTGTGTTTATTTTTAGCTCAGCAAAACAAAGGACAATGCACTTATTTGCATTCTTCTTTGACAAGCATGGAGAGATTTGTTGATCCCCAAAATTCATTTTCCTTTCCCTCCTTCCTTCCTGCCTTCTTCTTTCCTTGCTTCTCTTTCTTTCCTTTCTTTCTCTCCACTCTAAATCCAATCCTAATTCTAAACAAAAAGAAAAAAAAAATATGCTCTGTGAAGTTATTCTTGCTGTTTTTTCCAGTTATTTTAATGGTAATGTTTTTTCATAATGGAAAAATAAAATCAATTTGTCAACATCTATTTCTAATGAGACATATATGCTCATGATTCATTTAGTAATATTCAATGGATTTCAGTGCAGAAACTTAGTTGTATACTATCAAAATAATAAGTTAGGTGCTAGATATTTTTAACATAAGAATAATAACTTATAGTAAAGATAAAAATTAATATTTAATATCTTTAGTACTATAATTGACCCAGAATTGTGTACATGCATTCTCTTTTCCCAGGTCCCTAAACTTAGTTTTCTTTATTGTTTAAATGATTCCCCAAACAGCAGATTAAAATATTGCTAAATTGTCCTTTAAGGAGTGTCTGATGTTTTTGTAAGACTGTTATTTAAAAATATGGGTTTTTAGAATTATATACTTTCAGTTGTATTTTAGTTTATTATTACGTTATTTAATTATTTTAAAAGATACACTGTCTATGTAATCCATTCTGAACTCAACCCCCTTGGAAGTTTGCTATCTTGTGCTCCAAAGTGCTTGGTTTACAGGCCTGCACCAAAAATCTCCACTTCTGAAAGATCAAGGAGAACTATTCCATTTATGGCTATTTCTTATGCTATTTACTATATTTTAAATTGTGTTTCATCTGTAAGTATGTTTTTGTATCAAGTACATATGTGGTGTCCTGATGGTAAGAAGATGGCATCATATCGCCCAGGGTAGACATACAGATAATATTGAGCTTTTGTAGTTGCTGGGAACACAACAGGAGTCCTATGGCAAGAGCAGTAAGTGTTCTTAAGTACTGTGCTAACTCTACTAGATTATGGATGTTGTTAAATTTCCTTAAGTCAGAGTCTACAGTTAACAATTATTTTTCATAAAGCAGTGTTTACCAATCATGGACCCAATACAATGTATGTAATGGGCACAATATGAACAAAAAGTAAGAAATGCTGCAGTTTAGTGATTTGTTTTCCATTTATCGGGTTTTCAAACCTTCTCTCCACCCAAAGGATTTGTGATCTCATGTATTGTAAGAAAATTCAGAACATAGATATTCATTTAGATTATATCAAATTATCTTCCAGTGATTTGTGTCCATATGTCATTAGACATTCTTTTTATTCTAACAGATCTGTTATATTTGCCCAAATAATCAATATAGTGCCTAATTTCTCTACCTTTTCCATGAAGGTCTCTTCAAATACATTCTTACCATTTTATATCCACTCAGGGAAGGAGGATCTCTTGAAAATCTTGATACAGAATAAAAGAGAAGAATCATCTTAAGATCTGGGAGGTATTCAAGCTAATTCAATCTTTCAAAACCATTGATATTAATATGACACATAAATATAAACTCATATTCTTATAAGCAAATTAAATATCATTTTGTAAAATTATTCATTAAAAGAAGAAAAATAAAGAAATATACAACATATATACATATAGGTCTTGAATGAATGCAAATAATTTGTTATGTGCACTTGGACTGTGCGGTTTTAAATGAAAATTTTCATAAGACATTAACTTTTTTTTTTCATGATTACAGCACTGATTTCCAAGACTACAACTGGGCACTCATACATTTGTATTTGATTCTTTTAATGTTGTCAAAATCACTTTCTTTGTATAATGGAAATGATTATGTCCTATGCATGCAAACTTTCTAATTACATAGTCGTTAATAAAAGTTTGCAGACTCTTGAGAAATAACTATTTCCAAGTATCCCCTGAACTTATTATCGTAGTCAATGTTTGAAATATTGTTGTTATAAAATGTGCTTATAATATTTGCAAATTTATACTTACATAAAAGGTATACCTACATCCATCAGCACCTCTGCCCATGGATATGACAGGGTATTTTCACTCATGAACTAAAAAAAACTGTTGTTTAACATTTATTTATAATAATAAGAAATGATTAGAACAATTAGGATTGTAATTAATTAGAAAAAAACCAACTATTAGCATCATGGGAAGTTTTGAAACATACAAGGATCACTCTTTGCAAACACGGAAGGCTAAAAAGAACTGCATTTAACCTGTTTGATTGAAAAATGTATTTAGATTAGTTTATGATCTATATGAAATACACAAATGAATAAATTACTCACTTTTTTATTTTTTTTAAAAAAATTATTTTACATACCAATAGTAGTTCTCTCTCCTTCCTGTCCTCCCACTCACCCCACCATCTCCTTATCTCATACATCCATCCAGTATTCACTCCTAGTGCATGAACTGGCTTCTTGGAGTGGATTACTCACTTATTTATAAGATCTTGGCATTAATTCCTGGTTATTTATGTTTATCTTTGCAATCTTTTCGTTACTAATCTGCTGTATAAATGTTAATTTTACTCATTTGAATTTAAATAGTTGTAATTATGTATAAAATAAAATGGACAAAATCAAACATGTTTCAGTTACTGATATTAACTGAACTATACATTACTTGTAAGGTATATTTGAAAGATATAAAATTAACAAAAAGAAAGTCCAGTTAAGGAAACTCCCCAATTGGAATACAGGGCAGTCTGACCCAGAAAATTGACCTAGGCCACTATGACTCAGTTCCCTGGAATTTCTTAACCACCTGCAACTTTCCCTTACAAGGCCCTAAGATAGCCAGATACCAGATACCAAGAATTTCTAGATGGTCACCCTGCCCCAGGGAACTCAAGGAGGAACAAATTGCCCCTACTCTGGTCAGTGTGTCAGCAGATGGTAAATAGGGCCCTTAAGAAACAAAGAGATAGATGCAACTCCAGTTTGCTTAGGCAAGATTAATTAACATACGCTGAGGTGAGGTCTGCTGACCTAAACAGTGAGACCATCCGGCCACAAAAAGATAAAGAGCATACTAGAACCCATGACTCTGGTCATGTACTCAACAGTCAGGGGGTCACGAACCCTCCTCAAGCTTGTGGGTTTTGCCTTTAAAAACGCCTGCACCCAGAGAATGATGCTTTTCTGTAGCCTGCATGCTGAGGGAGACCATTTGTGCAAATGTTTCACATTTATGAAAGCCTCTTGCGTGTTGCATCAAGACATTGAGTTCTTGGAGGAACTGACCAAAATGTGGAGACTTCTCATTCTGAGGGTCTTACATATTGATATACGTTATTTTTTAATATATATATATGTATATATATACATATATATATGTATATATATACATATATATATAATTTGGCAATCTGTATATTAGCTAAATTTAATTTTGTAATATTATTTACATGTGTATTTTATCAGGAACTGCCCAATGATTAGTAGCAGTGTCCCAAAACAAAACAATCAATGTAAGGTATATATTATTTTGTAAAAGAGCAAGAAAAAGTGAATTATATTAATTTTATATTAAACTTAATTAAAATAAAATTTTAGCTTGCTTTTGTTTGATCAAATTATCATACTGACTTCTAACTTGCTGTGCAAGTTGGCCTTTAGCCTTTGTTACACATTCTTCTCCCTCAGAAATGTTAGGGTTACATGTGTGCAGCATAACACCTTGCTGAGGCGTTTTAGTTTCACATGTAATATACCTTGTAAGCTAAAGAAATTATCATCAGTCAATCAAAATTTATCACTTTAATGGATTTTATTTATACACACATCCTGATTTAAGCTTATTTATTTTTCTAAAAGTTTGAATGCAAAATATTAAGAACAACTTTTTCTCATTTTATTTTACTGCTTCATTTTGGTCCCATGAAGCAATACTGGGCTAATTAGCAATTCTCCTCAAGCAATTACATTTCTTTTTAAAGCACTGTTTTTGAAATACATGTTGATTTACAGTAGAATCTAGGATATTAACATTAAGAGAAAAATTAATCCTTTTCATGTTACAATCACAGATACATAATAGATTTAATATTTACCTTTGTAAACTATTTCAGCTAGAAGCCCTCCTAGTGAAATTATCTGTGCTTTCATTTTATTTTGTTAGACATTGTATCTAAGGAAGTTTGGCAGAGCAAAACACTATAGAACTTTTTTTAATTACAAAAATGGTACAGGATTTTGAACTTGTGTTTTTGTGTATGTTACTGTACATGCCTTGATATATGTTAATATTAGAATATTAGATAAGTTTGCTCAAATTGATTCTATCCATCTAATTATTGTGCTGGTTGTTCTGGTTGTTCTTGTTTTGAGACAGCATTTCTCTGTATAACAATGGCCTGGCTATCTTGGACCTCTCTTTGTATATCAGGCTGGCCTCAAACTCACATAGATCTGCTTGCCTCTGACTCTTCAGTGCAGGGATTAAAAGCACGTGCAGGGATTAAAAGCACATGCCTCCATGGTTTAGCCTCTTCTACCTTTGAATGGGTTGCAGGAATGAGAAAAAGATAGGAGAGTAGGGTGGTATGAGTGTTTCTCAGAAGAGTTTGAGGAAGAGATATATATGGTCAAAAAATCTTGTGTGAAATTCACAAGAAATGATTTTTTAATGCTATTTTAAAAAGATGTAATTATTTCCATCTTTCCCAGTCAAGTCTAGTTTGTGTTAGCTCAAGGGTAGAGGCTACCCTGAATGATCAATGCACGTGAGCCCACAACGTTAAGGAAAACTTCTTCCATAAGCTATAACATAACAATAATACCTCAGCTACTGATATCCCTTCATGCCCACCTCCTCCCTCCTTAGTGAAAATTTGTATGGCATGAACTTGTTCAGTTCTTGTGCATGTTTTAACATTCACTGTGAGTTCATGTGTGTAATTTCCTTTTTGTGTCTGGAAAACTCTGAGGTGTAGTAGTTGCCAACTGCAATTCTAGCATTTTGGTGTCTGTGATTAGAATGTGGCTAGTTTGATAGCCCTGGACTACAGGAGTATGTTCCATACCAGCTTGAGCTACACAATAATACTCTGTCCCAAATAGAATTAAAGAAAACAAAATCAATCAATCAATCAATCAATCAATCAATCAACAGAAAATGCTCAAGTGGCTGTTGCTTCTTCATTATGTTTGCACCATCATTGTGTTCATGGCTCAATTCTTTGCCCTTTCTTATTTTCACAAAGTTTTGTAAGTAGGGAACTTCATACAAGAACATTGCAACTATATCTCATAGATCTCTTCATCTATAACCATTGCTGTTAAAATTCTTCCAGTTCACCCCTCACCACAAATTCATTATTGCTTCTTTATTATTGTTATTTGAATATATATATATATATATATATATATATATATATATATATATACTCAACTGGTATTGACAATATGCAGGTATTACACAGTTAACTATATTATTTACATCTCTGTCTTTCATCTTAAAACAAATTGTTTCTAACTCATCACATGGTCCCATAAATTTGTATAATTTTGTCACGTGTGTACACATGAGTATGTTTATACATGTTCACATGCATGTGAAAGCAAGAGACAACCTTTAGTGTCCTTATTGGGAACCCAACTCCAATATTATTTTGAGACAAACTCAGCTTCCTGAAATTCAAGAAGTAGGTAGCCAGGAAGGCTTAGGGATCTTTCATTTTACCAGTACTGAGATCATAAGTGCATTAGATCATTCCAAGGTATTGTGCATGGGTTCTAGGATCAATCTTAGGTTCTTACTTTGTACTGTAAGCACTAGTATTTGGCTTCAGTTTTATGATTTCAAACAATAACTTATTTAAAACATATAGCTAATACTGATGAAGGAAAAAAATCACATGGACTTTGAAATTTGGCACTGAAAGTGAAATTTTTTATATAATACTTCTAGAAAATTTCATTGGTGCATCTTAATTTTTTAAATGAAAATTTAATTATTTTAGCTTTATTGTAAATATAAAACTCAATTATAAAAGATGTCATTTGCCTATGACTGATATCTTAAAGAGTCCAATATTAAAGATCCTCATTAAAATATGAATATCAAAAACTTAAACTAGCTCTTAACAATCACAATGCTTTCTTATGACTTCAAATTAGTGCAAAATTGACATACAGTTAAATTTATTCTTTAAATGGTAGCCAAGGAATATTAACTGTGACTTCCCTAATAATTTTAACTACATTCATTTAACTAAATGAAAGTTATAATACTTCACAGAATATACAAAACTTACTGCTTCCCTTCTCAGATGTAGAACATGATAGAATATTACTGTTTAACATACCAGGATTATATTTAATAACTAAAGCGAATTGACTTTTATTTCATTTTGCCCATTTTTCAACATTTCCTTCTTCCATTACATCACTGCCTTTATTACTCTGTGTAAAACCTTCCTAAGTTTTCTTATTTCTTTTTCTTTTGATAACTTTTTTTTATTTAAATTTGAAACAATATTGTTTTACATGTCAATCACTGTTCCTGCACCCTCAAATAATCCCCTCTTCTCCCCACCAACCCCCATCCCATAACCTTTCTGCTCCCCACCCCCTCCAGGGAGCAGACTTCCATGGGAAGTCTTCAAAGTCTGTAATATCATTTTGAGCAGGGCCTAGGCCCTCCTCCATGTGTCTAGGTTGAGAAAGAGTCCCTCTATGTGGAATTTGCTCCCAAAGTCCATTCATTGTGATACATACTGATCCATTGCCAGGGACCCCATAGACTGCCCAGTCCACCTAACTAGCACCCACATTCAGGAAATCTGGGTCAATCCTATGCTGGTTTTCCAGTTGTCAGATTGGAGTCTATGAGCTCCCCCTTGTTCAGGTCAGCAGTTTCTCTGGGTTTCTCCAGCCTGGCTTTGACCCCTTTGCTCATCACTCCTCTCTCTCTGCAACTGGATTCCAAGAGTTAGGATTAGTGTTTCACTGTGGGTGTTTGCTTCTGCTTGCATCAGTTACTAGATGAAGGCTCTAGAATGGCATATAAGGTAGTCATCAATCTCATTATTCGGGAAGGGCATTTAAGATAGCCTCTCCACTATTGATTAAATTGTAAGTTGGGGGGGTCATACTTTTAGGTCATTTCCCTGGTGCCAGATTTCTCTTAAAACCTATAATGGCTCCCTCTATTATGGTATCTCTTTTCTTGCTCTCATCTATTCTTTCTCTGACTCAATCTTACTTCTCCCTCATGCCCACCTCTCCCCTCTTCCTCATAACTTCTCCCCCTCCCTACATGCTCCCAATTTGCTTTGCCAGGAGTGCAAGCCTTTAGTTCCATAAATCCAGGAGGCAGATGCAGGCGGATATCTGTGAGTTTGAGACCAGTATGTTCCACAGGAGCTAGTTCCAGGACAGCCTCCCAAGCCACAAAGAAACTGTGTCTCAAAAACAAAAAAAAAAAAAAAAAAAAAAAAAAAGAAGTGTGTGAGTTTTCTTATTTCTTTACTCCAGTAAGAAGGTAACATTTCTGTACTTTAATGAGCATAAGGAAATTCATTATTTTGTAAGAAACTGAATTCTTTCATATAGGATTCTTCTGCCAGTCAAGGTTTTGTGAAGCTGCTAAGTTTTGGTAACTTAGATCTTCAAGGACAGGTAAGCAAAAGAGAACTTTGTGGAATAAGAACCAAAAAAAAAAAAAAAAAAAAAAAAAAGGAAAGAAGCATAAGAAGCATTTGTATTAATTTCAATTTCTTACAAAATTAATGGCTTAGATCCTCCATTTAAATTTGTAATATAGGATGGTATATAATATATGATGACCTTCACTGTGTAACACAAAAATTTTATTGCTATTTATAACAGCAAAAGAACTAGAACGCATCTTAAACTTGATAGAAATTTAATTATAATTTGTCATCAATAATTTAGGTTCTAAATTGTACTAAATTAGCAGCTGGTGATGTGAAGTCAAATGAAATCAGGCCAATTCTAACCAAACCAGGCATAAAATTATATTTTAATAAACTTTGATTCTACTTCCTATTACCCTTTTCCGTGCATCATGCATGCATGAGATCCATGTGTGATTTGTGTCCACAGATGTCAAGCCTTATTGCTCTGGTAGTTTAGAAATCTGACTGTGGAAAGGGAGATAATATTAGCATACAGTCAAAATTCTAACAAACCCTCTTGAAAACAGTGATGGAGCAAAGTTAAAATTAATATTCCTATTGCTTCTTAATCTTTTTTTTTTTTTGCATTTCTTCACATGCTATGAACAGAACCTAGCATCTCATACATTCCAGCACAGTACTCTAATGCTGACCTCCATCCCTAGACTTCTCTATATCATTTGTGTCAAAGAAAATGTGATAAAACTATTGTTTACTTTTTTGAATTATTGTTAATAGAACTGGGGAATTTAAGTAAGATAAACTACAGAGTGGAGCTTTTAAGCCTACAAGAGGTAATCAAATAAATTTATCATATCATGGCTATTATTATTGAAAATAGGAAGATATACATTAATAGTAACAATATTTCTATCATCACTTTTAATAAATTATATTAGGTAGGTATTATGGCAGTTGAGTCTCTGAGGGAAAAACAGAACTACAACTCTTAAAATAGCTCAAAAATAGAGCAGTGAGGTAACACATAACCCTATATAAATTATATAGTGGAACAAAACTTGGAGAAAAGATTAACCTCTTTTTCTCTCTCTCTTTCTCTCTCTCTCTCTCTCTCTCTCTCTCTCTCTCTCTCTCTCTCTCTCTCTCACACACACACACACACAAAAGAAATTTGAGTATCACCATTCTTTTTTCTGCACAAACATTTTCTTCTTAAAGGCCAAGGAAAATTGAAGAAATCTTACACATTGAAATAAGGAGAATTACTGGGCAGTAAATAGACATGTGTTTCACTACAAAAAAAGATCTTATTTGTTAGTGAAAACAGTTGAAAAGATTTGCTTACTAAGAGTCTAGAAAAAGGCATAAAGTAATTTGAAGGATCTGTAGACCTTGATTTGGAAATAGTTTTAGTGAAGAATAGAGTTAATTGAGAAGAGTCATTATTGCATAAAACTATACAATGGAAGAAAGAAAGCATCTTCAATGACTGGTGCTGCTATAACTGGTGTGGACATGTAGAAGATTGAAGATAAAAGTATATCTATCGCCATGAACAAAACTTAAGTTCAAATGGATCAAAGACCTCAACACAAATCCAACCACACTAAAACTCTTAGAATAGAAAGTGGGAAGTACCATTGAACAAATTGGTAGAGGAGCTGCTTCCTAAACCTAATTAACACTAGCACAGATGCTGAAATTGACAATATTTGGGACCTCAAAAATGGAGAAGTTTCTGTAAAGCAAAGGACCCAGTCAACAAGACAAAATGGCAGCACACAGAATGGGAAAATATCTTCACCAACCCCATATCTGACAAGGGCTGATTTCTAAAATATAAAAAAGAACTCAAGAAGCTAGTCATAAAAACACCAGATAATTCAATTAAAAGTGGAATACAGAACTAAACAGAAAATTCTCAGTAAAGGAATCTAAAATGGCTGAAAGACACTTAAGAAATGTTCAACATCTTTAGCCTTCAGGGAAATGCAAATCAAAACAATTCTGAGACACCATCATACACCCATCAGAATAGCTAAAATGAAAAACCCCATGACAGTTTATGCTGGAGAGGATGTAGAGAAAGGGGAAAACTTCTCCATTGCTGGTGGGAGTGCAAGCTTGTACAGCAACTTTGGAAACCAGTATGGTCATTCCTCTGGAAAATGGAAACCAGTCTACCTCAAGATCCAGTAGTCTTATACCCAAATGATGCACATTTATACAACAAGAAAATCTATTCAACTATGATCATAGCAGCATTATTTGTAATAGCCAGAATCTGGAAGCAAATTAGATGCCCCGCAACTGAAGAATGGATACAGAAAATGTGGTACATTTACACAATGGAGCGGTACATTTACACTACTCAGAAAGAAAAAAAAAAATGGAATCTTGAAATTTTCACGGAATTAGATGGAACTAGAAGAAACCATCCTAAGTAAGGTAACCCAGTCACAAAAAGTCAAACATGGATACACTCACTCATATATGGATATTAGACATAGAGAAAATGATTAGTAGAATACAATCCCCACCTCCAGAGAAGCTAGGAAACAAGGAGGATCCAAAAGAGATATACATGGTCCACTTATGAAGGAGAAAGGGACAAGATCTCCTGAGTATATTGGGAGCATACAGGTCGGGGAGGGGGGAGTAGAAGAAAGAGGAGGGGAGAAGAGGGGGAAGAGAACATGAGAGATCAGGAAGATTGAATGGGGAGACAAATAGAGGACACCAATATAAGAGACATAAATAGAGGGAGCCATTATAGGTTTAAAGAGAAATTTGGCACTAGGGAATTCTACAGAGATCCACAAGAATGGTACCAACTAGGAATCTAAGCAATAGTGGAGAGGCTACCTTCAATGTCCTTCCCCTATAAGAGAATGATTACTATCTTAAGTGCCATACTAGAGCCTTCATTCAGTAGGTGATGGAAGCAGAAGCAGAGACTCACAGCTAAGCACTGAGCCAAACTTTTGGAATTCAGTTTCAGAGAAGGAGGATTGATGAACAAAGGGGTCAAGACCACCTTGGGAAAATCCACAGAAACAGCTGACCTGAGCAAGTGGGAACTCATAGACCCTAGTCTGACTGCTGGGGAACCAAAATAGGACCAAACTTGGCCCCTTGTATGTGGGTGTCAGCTAGGAGGACTGGGCAGTCTATGGGACCTCTGGCAGTGGAACAAACATTTATCCCTAGCACACAAATGTACTATTGAGAGCCCATTCCTCATGGAGGGATACTTCCTTAGCCTAGAGACAAGGGGACGGCCTAGGCCCTACACCATAGGACTTGACAGATTGTGATGCTCCCTCATGAAAGGCTTCACCTTCCTTGGGGAGTAGATGATGCACGGGATGGGGGACTGGTGGGAGGCATGGGAAGTTGGGAGGGAAAGGGAACTGGAATTGATATGTAAAATAAGAAAAGAAGTATTAAATAGTAATTTTAGAAAGCCCCCAAATTTTTGCTTTTATGTTTTAAATTTTGCTTAATAAATTATACACAAGCAAGAAAGATAATATAAAACTATAAATAGGCTAAAATAAAACACTGAAGGAGAAAAAAAAGCCAATTCAAGTACCTCTTCATTATGACCATAGTCATAAGCTAAAGTCATAAGAACCATAAATATTGATGTCTGAAGATGAGTTTTGTTTTAATAATCGGTCTCAGCTGGCAACACATAACTGTCTTAATGTACATCAAAATGAAGCAATAGATTAATACACTGTGAATACAGAGCTGCTCACAAAAGTGTTTACATTACTTTTGGTATACAATGTAGATGGTTCTAATTTAGCTTTTGAGAATACTCTTTCCATTTTATTATAAATCTCATGTCAGTGAAAACACTTCTGACTTTTATCTACATGTGATAACTTTTCTTTAGAGAATCCCTGAGGGAACAAATCTGTCATCGAAAGAAATGTGTATATATCCATGGATTTATATATTTAAGATGTCGTAAATGATCTAATATCTTCTTATTGCTGTTTCTGGTTTCAGAATAATGATGGATGTAGCAGATTCTATTTAATAGCGTGCTAGTTTTCAACTCACATGGTAGCTTAATCTATGCAAGAAGAAAGAAATCAAATCAAGTAAAATTAATTTTGGCAATATGTATCAGAAATTCCGGAAGTTAAGTACAATCAATTAGCAAATTTATTTTGCAAGTTTAAGTGTTTGTGTTAATTTTTTAAATGATGATATATCAAAAGGAGTAGTTGAATAAATTAAGCTTAATGAATCTGAAACATTATACTAATTAGATTCATTTAAATAAATGTCTTTATGATGGGAGTTTCATAAAAATATTTATGGAGTTTAAATAATCACCAAAATGTTATGATTGCCAATGAATTTAAAATCCAGTGCATGCGGTGTGCAATTTATAAAGGTATGAAAAATTAAGGACTGCAATACTTTGTTGAGCATTGTAGACCCAATATATATTGTAAAGAATATATAACAAATTTTTGGTAAAAAAAAATGGATTAGTTGCAGACATAACAGTTGCAATACAACATATATCTTCCAAAACATTTACAATGTCAAAAGTTTACACAAAGCATTAAGTAGCTTTCCTAGAATACTTGCAGATGTGTATGAATCTTCAAGTTTCCTGGGGGAAATATCAGTTTTGTTTTAATTGTATTTGTGAGCTAAACCTCCTCTGAAAACATGATATATACTATAGATGTTTTTAAAACTACTTTGTTTGCAAAAATTTATGTTTTCATTGAATCTCTTCCTTGGATTCTTAGAAATACTATATTATACAAATAGCCCTAGTTTTCTATTTATAATAAATATTACAGAGTGTGCCAACTTTTATCTAATTCTGTTTAATAGAGTTATTTCAGAACAATCTAATCACAAGACTCCTGAATATTTGTTATTTTACTATGTCTTTTTCCAGTGCATTTTCCAGTGACTTCAGTGGGAATTTTGTCATTGGTTGCTTAGCAACTTTTAGAAAGTAAATATTCAGGCATAATGATGTGGTACAGATATACCATAGACTACTATGGAGTTGTAAACAAATGAAATTGTCAACATAGCAGATAATAGTTGTGACAATAAAATATCATACTGAGTAAAATTTCTAAGTTCCAGAAACACAAACTTCTCATATTCTCTCTCTCACTTGAGGCTCCTAAATCCAAATCTTCTGTTATGTCCAGCAATTTTGGAGTAGTTGAAGAAATCAGGATAGTACAAGATGACCATAGCTTCGTTTACTTTTTGATTAGATGTGATATTCATCTCTTGAAAAAACAAGTTTACTTAATGAAGTTCCCAAGTTTCCTTGTCATTGGTTGCTTCAGAACTTTTAAAAAGTAATGATGAAACCCATAGTGAATTGTAGTGCTATACCATTTCTTGTTGTATTGATTTACATGTTACTATATAGATAAGGGAGTTTGCTATGAGACTGTGTTTCCTAGAATGCCAGATGTTATACTCATATCTCATCAACATGACTGTCTAAACACAAGGACAACAATAGGTATGCCAATGTGATAGGGCAAAGACCATGACTCTTGAAACCTTGACAAAGAAAATAACGATAGTCTACTAAAGAATTTTGAAAGTAGAAGAATTAGCTTTTTGCTGGGGAGAGCACAACAGTTGATTATCCAATACCAAATGGTCATCCCTGAAAACATACCTACTGATTACATGCAGAGAAGTTTATATTTAAGAATATGTGCATATAATAATAATTAATGGAAAAACGGGCCACATGATTTTCTTATTTATTTTATATAACCAAGTCCATTTAAATGAAAACAAACATTTATAGACAATATTTGGGAATTTGGGCATCGTTCTGTCCAAACTACTTCCTGCTGGTAAGGGGCACTATCATGGGGGATTCTAAGAAGATGCAGAAATCCTGGCTGTAGTCGGTAAGGCCTATAAGGTTGCTTTGTCCAGCTGTTTTGAATGTAGGATCACCTGGTACTCTGTTTCAGGCACAGGCCACATAATTTTAAAAGTGTGAGAAATGGTAAATGAGAATATTAGAAGGAAGTATACACACATACACACACACACACACACACACACACACACACACACACACACATACACTTGTATTAAGTAAGAATGCTCTCCACAGTTACAATACTATACAAACTACATATATACAAATTGAATTTGTAGCATTTTAAATAACTTAAAATATTTTATGCTATTAACTAGCGGCATTATTATGCTGAAGTACTTTACAAAATAAATTTTATAAACATATAAAGAACAGATCAAATTTTCCATAATAAATTGATTTCAGAAATATTGGTTAATATCAAAACAAAATTTAAATTTTAGTCTCAAATTAATTGTTTTGTAGTCAGTATTTGTCAATACCTCCAAAACTCCATAACTTTTAAATACTGTTGAAATGTGTTATTTTATTATAGAAGTGATTTTACATGTTCTGCACAGACATTTGACAATGCCTTAAATAGGTGCAACTCAAACATAAAAATACTTTAAAGATATGCTTCAGGAAGTTTAGAATGTACAAACTTACCTTTGGATAGAACTGATTATAAGGATAATCTAGTAGTATAATCTAATTAAATATGAGTATAAGTGTTTCTATTATTTAAAAGCTTATTTATATATGCCTGTTGACCACCATGAAATGTTCTGAATCTCATGTGGGGATCTTTAGGTCACTCATGTAAGTGAGATGTCTGAGTCATCTCTGTGCTCTGTTCAAGGTCAGAAATTAGTGGCATTTATATAGGTTGCAAATTAAATATAGGACATCAGGAACTAAGCTGGGTGTGCATAGGTTCATTCTGTTTCACCTTAAAAGTTTTGTTTGCAAAAATGCATTATAATCTTCCTTTTTGTTTAAAGGATTTATTGATTTTAGTTACATTAATCAAAATGTAATTACACAACTTCCTCTTTCCCTTTCTACTTTTCCAAATTCTCTCACGTTCTTCCTCAACTCTTCATTTCATGGCATATGTGTGTGTGTTTGTGTTGTGTGTGTGTGTATACATAAATAAATACATGTATAAAAAGAGACATGTGCTAACAAGTAAATACATGCAACATGCTCACTCTATTTAGTGTTGCTTGAATGTATATGATTTCAGGAATGACCAGTTCATATTTGATAAATGAACAGGATGTTAATTCCTAGGAAAGAGTACTTATCCTTTTCTCAGCAGTACTTGATTGACTGTCTGTGGGCAGGTCATGTGAGGTTCCCCCTTCCAAGTTAACTTCATGTCTATTGGTGTTGTCATTGTCAAGAATGTGTTTAGGAAGCCACATTGTTGAGGCTTTCCTGTCATTTCTACAAGTGTTTTTATTTCTTTCAAAATAAAACCAGTGTTTTCCTTCTCTTTTATTCACATAATTTCTGTATCATGGAAAACCTTTCTTGAAACTATGTGAAGTCACAAAGATAACATTTTAAAACTTAAAACAAATGGTAGTTAAATTTATTTTTTCAAGTTCATTTGTTTATTTCCAATGAAAAATACAAGTACACTTCTTATAACTTCTGTGACATTCTAATTAAGTCTTTAATACATACAGAAATAAATATACATATATTTTCAGTAATTCAATAATATGATTAATTTTCATATTGATTATTATTGATTGCAATTAGTTTTTAAGGTGATGATAAATGGTTCATGCATCAATATATGCTAGATTTCCATCTGTGTTGCTAAAAATCAACTGTTATTTGAAACTTTTGGTTTGTATGTTATTGCAATTACCAATAAAATTAATAGTAAAGATATTTATAATTCATATTTTTAATTCATATAGTGTCTTCACCTGTACCTCACTTGTTCATAAACCTAAAGTTTAATAAGCTTATGGAAACTATTTTAGAGGAATTGGCACTTCAGAATAAGTTTGAATGCTTTAAAAGTATTAAAAGTTGTTTACAGCTTTAAAAATAATTATTTCTAGAAAGTTACTGAAGGTTTAGATTATAACACTGCTCTATAATTATGGATCAGATGGTGCAGTTATTCTTAGCTCATATTTTCATCTGTACATAACTTCATGACAAGTACCTTTTCAGCCTAGCATTTCTCACATATTTCAAGCAAAAAATAGATTTTTGCTGTAGATTGTTTGAATAAGGAACTGTTCACCAACTGCTAGAATAAAGTGGCTGTTTTAGAAGTACTTTGAAAAGTTTTCTTTCTTTCTTTCTTTTTTTTTTTTTTGTTTTTGCTTTTATAACTTTAACAGCAGTTTGTGATTGATATTGCTTTACACTTCATTTTTGTAAAAGATATCTTCGTGTCTTGCCATAATAACAATTGCTTGATTTGTAAAAATAGGAAGAAGAGATTATAGCAATTAAAATATTAATGGGACTCTCCATGTGGTGTTACTTTTTTTTAGGCATTATTAATTTTTTTTTATTTTACATGTCGATCCCAGTCCCCTCTCCTTCCCTCCTCCCTCCCTCCCTGTCTCTTACCCTCTCTTCCCCCTGACATGCACCCTGACCACCATCCCCAACCCATGCCCAACCCCAATTTCATCCTGCGGTGTTTCAGTGCTGAACAAGGAATACAGTGTAAATGACTGCAACTTTAAATATATCTGAAATTTATTCTTGTGAATGTTATGCCTATTGATCTCACTTGTTTGTTCACTGATGAATCAGTCAATTTGTGGCATGAATTTTAAGATCAGATTATTAAAGAGTAAGCAAAATCCAACTACAGCATCATAGTTAAATGCAAATATTTTGAAAGCGTTGGCCATTGTCACCAATGTGATTATGTTTGAAGATCCATAGAAACACTTAGGAAGACATTAGGTCCATTGCAAGCAGTAGTTACTCTGCAAACAATATAATCGAATGCCCAAATACATACACACGGATGTAGGATAAACAAGCTACACAGTGTAGTAGAGTCTGCTAATGTCTGCCTTCTCTATGTGCATTGCTGAGTATCTGTGACAGGACCTTCCGGAATCCCTCATCCCTCATGAAAACTGTCCCTTATTTAATGGAGGCTCTATGCAGATTTTGATTATATATATATATATATATATATATATATATATATATATATTGTTCTTCATATTTATCTGCAGCTAAACCTTTGCTGAAACATTGATAACACTTTTGATTTCTTATAAGCTACATCATTATTTCCAGATGCTGCTTTCTGTAATTTACACAATCACATAGCCAGCTAGACTGTGAATAGTGATGAGTTCTTGTCGAATGCTTCATCAAGTTGTGGCCATCTTGTCAAATCCTTACTCACTAGAGTATGTCTGTCTCACAATGTAACAAGGATAATAAAAATAACAACTAGTAATTTTGACCTGTTATGAAGTGTGGATGATGGAATATTCAAGGTCATGTCTCTCCCCTATAAATTAATAAGAACCCTTGTGTAAGGATAGATTTGTTGTAGCATTTAGTAGATTATTTTCTTTTAATTCTGACTTCCAAAAATATAATCCAATAATTTTTTATATTTTAAAGCTCCAAGCTACGAAGAATGAGTACAAATTATCTTGTCATGTCTTTTAATATGTATGGTAGAGGAATGATCAAGATAATAGCCAAATACAAGTTTTCCTTCAGACAGATACTATAATCCGAGTTTCTATTCTATAGCTCTTCTCAAATAACCACTCTGAGACTTATTTTAATTATAAATGTTTAGCAAGTAGCCCAGGCTTGTTACTAGCTAATTTTTACAATTAAAATTGTTCATAATTCTTATCTATGTTTCGTCATGAGATTTGGTACCTTTTCTTAGAACAGATTCTCATTTTGCTCCTCTGCAGTTTCCAAGCAATTTCCTAACTCTGCCTTTCCTCTTCCCAGAATTCTACTAGTCTGGTTTTCATGCTCAATCTTTTCCTGTTCAGCTATCAACCAATCAGGTTTTCTTTAACAATGAAATCAATGCACAGTGTACAAATGTTCCACAGTTAGATATCTTATTAATTATTGAAAATATTTTAGACATCTACCTTCCTTTCTTGAATTTCATTTCTTACATATACACATATAGACCTGAAGGAACAGATGGTAGTTTTAGAGAAGATACTATTATCAATTTGAGATTATCTTTAATTAAATCTCTGGGTATTTGGAAAATATTATCTACATTGTGTTCATAGAGGAAGGGAGACCTCCCCTTAATGTATGTTTAATCTTTGTATGAACTAGGGCCCTGCACTGAAGAAAATGCAGAAAATGGGTTGAGACCTTCCATTTGTTACTTTATAACTCCTGGATCATATGTGACTATTCACTTCCTAAGGCATATCTTCTCTGCCACCATTCCATGCCAACCACCATGGCTCTAGCCTCTACAAATATAAAGTAGAACAAACCCTTCTTTCCTATATTTTTATTTTTTTGTTTGTTTCAAATAATTTGTAACAGTAGCAAGGTAACTAATGCATACAAATACCCATATACAAAATAACAAAATAAGACCCAGTAAAGAAGTAATCTACTTGAAATTATGAATAAGTGAGAAAGTAGAAGTTAATACCAGGAGCCTTATTTATCTGGTTATTTTCCAAATAGGAAAATTATTAATAAATTTGTTTAATTAATTAATTAATTTATGCAGTATCTTGCTATATTGTTCTAACTGGCATGTTACTTGACAGATAACACTCGAATTCACAGTGATTCTCCTACCTCAGTTTCCAAAACTTGGGCTTTTATATATGTACCACAATAACTGGCTAGAAAAGCAGTTTTGGAGACAGGCACATTTAGAGTGAGGACTCTGCAATGAAAAGGCAGCCAATTATCTTTAAACCCAGCAGGGAAGCCTAAAGCAGGTCTATCCCCATGACCCCCATCAAACCTCCATTTTGAACATTAAAAGGCATGGGGGAAATAAAACAAACAAACAAACAAACAAACAAAAACTCTTAAGTTTGTAAATTAAGTCCTTGACATTACAAGTTACCTTAGTAACATGATATTATTTCATAATATGTCAAATATCGTTACTTTCCATCTTTTCCTCAATATTATTTTAAGATTTTGTTGATAAAAGTTAAGCAACATTGGCATATTTAATATAACAAGCATTTGGCTATTTAAGCAATGGATTCAATCTAAAACAAACTTTTAATGTTCAAAATCATTAAAGTAATAATAGTAAGTGAAAAGAAGAACTAGAAGCAGCAAGCTATATTTTAATGAACTTACCCAATATTGATTATGCTATAAGCCTATGCAAAAATCATGTTTCCAGAACTTTATAGAAAACTATTTGGAAGAAAAGAGAGCAGGAGTGTGAGAACATGAGGGCAAGCAAGCACAAGCTGCCAGCCAGAAACAAGAAGGCAAAGTGTAGAATTGATTGAAAAAACGAGAATCAACTCAGGAAACCAAAACAATATGTGTGGCAGAAACCCAGCACCTCACAGAGGGAGACTCTGTCAAAGAATGCATTTCTCTGATAATTGTATTCTAGATATCCCTGAGATTAACTACTGCCTAGCAGAGGAGAAAGCTATGGTACATTCACAGTGTCAGCTGCAGCCACTTTCTCTGCATTTCAAACAAAGAAAACCAAACATTTATTAATTTTGTTTTTGTTTTACTTCCAGTTACCTTTTATTAGGGGATTTTTCAGAATTGGTACTTCTGCCTGTTTATAGTCTAGAATGCTACTTTTTATTCAGTGAGGTAAACATTGCTAGGCTTAATCAATGAAGTCACTCATCATTTGAGCTGGATGGTTTGTCATCTTGCCAAATGAGGTTTGTGAGTTAAGAGCAGATATTATCTTACCTAGAAATACTTTTGAGTATAATTTCTTAATGACTTTAAAGCACACAAAGCAATGAAATCATTTATTAATAGACAGTAATTTATAAAACTCAAAGTATAGTTAACATCAAAATTAAACTATACATGTCAAATATAAGTAATAAAACAAACACTGCTTCATATTTTTACTTTAAAATTTTATAATTTATGTTGACATTTAGTGTGTATGTGTGTGAATGAAAGAGAGAGAAGAGAGCAATACAATGCTTATGAGGTCAGAGAAAAACTTGTGGGAATGGTTTACTTTTTTCACGATGTTCAAGGAAATATCAACATGGAACAAGTGATTTTTCCTTATTAACACATTTCACAAGCTCATTCTGATTTATACTTCTAAAGGACAATTAAACATTTTATTTATTAGCCCTCGGTGTGATGGTTTGAATAGATAACCACAAAATGGATCAGTTCAATTACCACATTCCCTACTGCTGATAATTATTTGTGTATATTGTAAGAAAACATCAATTATGTTGTTCAGATGATTATAAAAGTAAAATATTCATGGTATTCCATTTGTATTTCTTTAACTTCACATGCTTTGATGGCCTTTATTTTGACTTCTTTTTCCTGTTCTTAATTTGTGTTCAGCCTCTTCAGCCTTTTTTTTCATTTTTTTCCTTTAATCAAAAATAAATTCATTATGTCATGCAATAGATCCTAATTATAATTTCTCCCCCCTCTATTCCTCACAACCCAAAAGGAGTGTCCCAAGAGCAGCTAAGAGTCAGAGATCTACTTGTTCTCATGGTCAGTAGTCTCATAAAATTACTGAGATAATATTTAAAATATTTAAGCACAGACCATGGTAGAGAACCATGATAGCCCTATGCTTGCTTATTTTGAGTATCTGTGAACTCATATTTACTTTGTTGATTCAGAGGGCCTTGTTCTTCCACTGTCCTCCATCATTTCTAACACTTTCAGTCTTTTTGCCTCTTCTTCCATGGGATTTCCTGAGCACCAAGGGGACGGATTTGATGGAAACCTCCCACTTAGCATGTCTCTTCATAATATCAAGCTATGAGTCTCTGCATCTGTCCCCATTTGCTAACAGAGGAAGCTTCTCTGAGGAAGACTATATAAGGTAGTGATCTCTGGAAATACTAAGCTTTAATCAGTAGACCAAGAGAGATTAGGTAAAGAGGAGGGATCTAGAGGAGATTTATGACTCTCTCTATGAGGGGGAACTATAATAGACTTTATGGGTAATAGACTGGGATGGGAAAAATTACCAGGCAAGGTGAGGAGAGGAATAGAGGAAGAGAGTGCTTGGATAAACCACTGCAATTGGAAAGACTTTGGGGGCTGCTGTGGAAACCTACTGCATTGGAAACTTCCTAGAATGTATGAAGTTGATCTTAATGAAGGTTCCTATAAAGGAGAATGTGGAGTCTCAACTGGCTGGCTATCTTTCCATCTTTTGTAGCCAGGCAAAGCATCCAGTTGTGAGTCTGGGTTGCATTCAATTTAGTTGTTAGCCAAGTGGTCCCTTGGAAATTCCTAAACAACCCAGCCTGATGCTAAGACAAAAATTGGTTTTTCAAACTGACAGCAGAGTCTCATTGCAGAGGACAATATCCACATAAAATCATTGAACATGGAGATGCTGAGCTGGCCATACATGGGCCGTTTACCTCTACATCCAGTCTCTTTGGACCTTTCTTCAGATTCTATACATAGTAGAGATCATGTGTCATTTGTTTTAGTCCATTTCATATTAGTGCTTTTTGAGTTTTTCTACTTAATCACATGTTATGACAGTAATACCTCATACATTTATATAGCATACTCTCTTTAGTGGACAATTTAGTGGACTCCCTATCTTGGAGTAAAATAGAAAACTTTGTTACTGAATGTGTCAGCACAGATGTGTCTGGTACATATGAATTTAAGGTCTTTGTATAGGTACCCAGTACTGATGTGTGTATCATATTGTAAGTTTATTCTTTATATGATTGTTTTCTTTCTATTTGATATTTTTACTCAATTATACATTTTGGATGTTTGTTCCCATTATATGTGTTGTCTGTATGTGTCTTGGTAGGATATCTTTCCAGTGACCGTTACTTTTCTCTACAGTAACTGTTACTTTTTTCTACAGAAGCTTATTGTTCTGATGTAATTTTTAATTTACATTTTAATTGTCATTTATTATGTATATGTGTTTGTGTGTGTGTTCACGATGTGCTTGAGGATGTCAGAGGACAACTTAGGGGGGAGTCAGTTCTCTCCTTACAGTTTGCGATTATTTTGTTGTCTATGTATTTTGAGCTACATCTGAAGAGTCTTTGTCCAGATACAATCAGAGAACTTTATTAATTTGTTTTATCATGACACTTTCATAGTTTTATGTTTAAGTTCTATTCTTTTTTTTTTAATTTTCAATATGTATGAGAGAGTCATTGTTTTACATGAGTTGGTCCAGTTTCTCAATACCAGTTCCTGAAGAGACCTTATTGTCTCTATTGGAGTGTGCTCAACACCTTTTCCAAATAAGCTAAATATTAGGCTAATGTATTTTTATCCATCAGTCTTTCTCTGAAAATGTCCTTTGCATAAAGTATCCATTGAATTAAATGAAAAGAAAGGGAGAAGTCTTTTACTTTTCTATGTATATACATATTCATAATACAATATGCACATATGTCTACACATGTAATCATCATATATACATACATATTTGACTCATGTTGTATGTAGTTCATGAACATTATTGAATAGCCCCAAATTGATGATCTTCCATCTTGAGTGGTGATATGTTGTCTTAGAAATTAGAAGGAAAAAGTGACATTTCACCTTGTTCTTAATGTCAGCTATGAGTTTTTTCATTTCTAATCTTTATCTTATTATATTGGTGCAGATCCATCCTGTACTTGTAAGATATTTTATCATAAAATTGTATTGGATAATGTGAAATGAGTAATTTTATCTCATAATTTTCATTTTTCTTCACATTAATGATAACAAGAAATTATTATCTTTCAAGATATTAATATTAAACAATCTATTATGTAATATATACAGCTTTATAGACATAAAAATTGAAATGGAATCAGTAAAGAAAACATAACAGAATTCTTGACATGAATACTTTAGAAACTGAAACAGTAGCTACAGAGGCAAGCTGTATACAACATGACAGATGGAAGAGAGAGTCTCAGATATTGAAGATATGCTAGAAGAAATCAATAAAACTGTCAAAGGAATTGGAAATAAAAAACAAAAACCTGATACAAAACTTCCGGGAAATCTGGTACATCACAAAAAGGCCATACTTAAGAATAATAGGAATAGAGTAAGGAGAAGAATCCAACTCAAAGGCACAGAGAACATTTCCAACAAAAATGTCAGAAGAAACTTTTCCTAATCTATGGTGGTGGGGGGGGGGATGCCTGTAAAGATACAAGAAGCTTACAGAACACCAGATAGGAAAAAAAATAGTAAAAATTGCAAGGGAAAAAAGCAAATAACATTTAAAGGCAGACCTATCAGAATGGCAACTGATCTCTCAATGGAGACTCTAAAAGCCAGAAGGACTTATACTGATGTGCTGCATATTCAGAGAGCACAAACGCCAGCTCAGACTTCTATACTTAGCAAATTTTTCAATTACCATATATGGAGAAAATAAGACATTTCATAATTTTAACAATACTACCTACAAATCCAGCCCTACAGAAAGTTCTAAAAGGAAAATTCAAATCTAATGAGATTAACTACACCCATATAAACACAGGAACCCACACTTCCACTATTAGGGATACTGCAAAAAACACCTAGCTACCAAGCATAACATATATGCTGAGGACCAGCCTGGCCCTGTGATTTTTGATTCAGTCTTTATGAGTTGCTATGAGCACAGCTTAGGTTATCCCATGGGCTGCGTTCTCCTTGTATTGTACACTCTCTACATTTCTTCTTCCCCCTTTTCCAAGTGGGTCCCCTGAACTCAAATAAGAGAGACCAATGGAGAGGGACCAGCTTGGCTCTCTCTGCCTAATGTTTGGCTGTGGATCTCTGTATCTGCTCCCACCAGCTGCTGAAGAAGCCTCTCTGGTAATTTTGATAGGTCCCATTCTATGACTATAACAGAATATCCTTAGGAATAATTTATTGATGTTTTGTTGTTGTTGTTGTTTTGTATTCTAATTTCTAGGTCAATGGCCATCCAGAATGTTTCCTGGAATTTCTTCCAGTTTTTGGCATGAGCTCCCTCTAGTGGCTCAGGCCTCAAAGTAGACCAGCCACTGATTGGCCACCACCCTGCTCTTTGCCTGAAGCATGAACACATCTTCCAGGCGGAAACTAGCAAACACATGTGACAGCAGTTGCTTCATCTAAGTATATTTTATTTATTTTATTTTTCCATATTTAGTTGTTGTATCTTAGAAGTCTGTTCCTTTCTTTCTTTCTTTCTTTCTTTTCTTTCTTTCTTTCTTTTTTTTTTTTTTTTTTTTTTTTTTTTTTTTTTTACTTTATACTGGCTTTATACTTTGAAAACAATGTTGGCCATAAGGGAATGCATTTTAAAACTAATTTGAGATGCCATGTTACCCTTTTCAAAATTGTCAAGATCAATAAAACAAAGGACAGAAGATGATAGCAAATAAGGCTAAGGCAAAATAAATATCCATTGCGGGTGATAGTGCAAACTGGTACAGACACTATGAACATCAGCTTGGTGGTCCATCAAAATGCTGAAAACCCATCTCCCTTACTACACAGCTATCCAGTTTTTTTTTTTTTTTGGACATGTAAAAAAGGACTCTATATATTACTATCAAAATGATTTCTCCTCTATATTTATTGCTGTCCTATTCATAATAGTCAGAAATTCAAAATGGCCGAGATTCTATCAACTGATGATGGGCCAAAAAATGTGACATATTTATACAATGAATATTACTCATCTGCTAAGAAAAATGAAATTTGCAAATACATGGATGAAGCTAGAAGCAATCATCATAAGTGGAATAATCCTAACCCCACAAACACAAATATTGTATCCTGCCCCTTACATATGGATGGCAGCTATGAAGTTTAGATAACTGTGTTTCAATACAAATAACCACAGAGGCTAGGTAACCAGCAAGGAACCAGGGATGTAGAAGGGAGCTTCCAAGAGAGGATAAATAGAATATAGTTATAAAAAGATAAAAGGAAAACTAGAATATCAGGTTAAATTGGTAAAGTCGGGAACATGGCATACAGGGAGGACCAAGACTAAACATCTTGTAAAAGCCACATTGAAAACTATTTGTACATAAAGCTTCCTAAAATATATGCAAATATGTATTGAATTTAAAAGGAGTCTTCATATAATGCAGAAGACAATGACCCAACTACACATCTTATGCCACTAAGTGAAACCTCTACTACTTAGAATGGGTTGCACATTATTGAGTCACTGGGAAAAAATTATCCACCATTCACACACACACACACACACACACACACACACACACACCCTATCCAAATATCAGACAATTGATAAGACTATTGGCTATTCTTCATAACCTGATGGTAGGAAGAAACAATTTACAGTTATCATTGAATATGGAGAAATAAGATGGTACCAAATTAGAGGCATCATTCTTACAAACAAGGGTTTTTAGATTTTGAATATTACATCCCATGTTACAGGTAGAAAAAAAAATCATTAATTTCACTAGGCTAAAAACCAGGAGACCAGCTGTCTCTGCGGGGGGAGGCCCTAGACCATACTCCAAATGACTTGACAGATTTTGATGATCTCTCCTGAAAGGCATAACCTTTCTTGTGGAGTTTGTGTGTGCGTGTGTGGGGGTGAGATGGGAGGGGGGGTATAATGATGTGAGAGGGAAGAAGGGAGGAAGGGAGGGAAGGAGAGGTGTGGGTGCCCATAAAGATGGCTGCACTCCATCTTGGCACAAAGGCAGAGAGTTCAAGCTGTTAGCAAGTCACAAGACCTAAAGGTCAAAGGTGTGGCTACAGAAGGATGTTTCAGCTGTCTTAGTCTAAATAACAACAGGCCTGAATCTGAGGTGTGGCTACTGTTGACTGTCAAAGCTAGGGAAGGAGGAGTTGGAGCTAATGTGAGGTTACTGAACCCTTACAACAAGTGAGGAAGAAAAGTCCGTTTGTTCCATATACATGATATCATGTTTCCCTTTTTGGTTATGGTATGTAAGAATGGTGAAATAAACTCGTGTCATTTCAGTTTTGACTCATATACTCTCCTGACCTTTATTCTGTCTCTCTGTCTTTCTTTATTGTTTATAGCTAGCCTTTCTCTCATCCACACTCTCCCACTCAGGTAAGGTACAGACGTGGGGCCCCTCTACTCGCTCTAATTGCAGCCCCACAAAAACCGCTCCTGACAGAGGGGGAACTACTGGTATCGACTTTAAAATAAGAAAAAGATATATATATATATATATATATATATATATATATATATATATATATATATACACACACACACACACACACACACACATATATATATAGATAGATAGATACACACACACACACACACACACACACACACACACACATATATATATATATATCCCACGAGACCAAATGAATCCTCCCTGAAATATATATTGGTACAATCATGGCACTGTTAAGTTAGTTACCAAGAGACTGAGAATAGTGTTAATGGATGGGCCTAGAATAAAACCTATTATTTTGTTAATGAAATATAGCAATAAACTGTTTAATGGTATTTTTTAGTACATCACTCAACACTCAGCAGAGAAACTTTTGATTTTAACAAATTTTTAATATCCAAGAGATGGATAATTGGACAATATGTAGAAACAAAATCCTTAGGAGTAATCAAGATTAAATGGTATATCGTTATCAAAGCCTTCCCATCTAGGCTATGAAATCTAAGTGGAAGAAGAGGTAGATAGTATATAAAACTTGGAAGTTGTAAATGATTGCCATAAGTAACGTCTACCAGACAATAATACGAACTTGGTTGGTAAAGTGTCTTTGGTTAGCTAGGGGTCATCTGCATTTTTCTGATTTCTTTATTAATTATTTGTCTACTGTTACTTCCAAGAACTTTGCCAAAATAGAAGCAAAAAATTAAGTCCCTTGTTTTCTGGTTTCAGCATATTTTGTACAAGTTAAATCTTTTTTCAATCTTCCAATTGTTCTTAGTAGCTTAGCATTCATCAAGGGGCAATTGGCTCCACCCTGAATGGGATAAAGTTTCTTTATTGCATAAGAAAATAATGAATTAGATCTCATCTTTGAAACCTCCACTTGGCATGCATTAATGATTTTTTTTAATATCTTCAGTGGAGCCTCTATCTAAAGAACAATGACAGTGGTGATTTTGGTGAGAACATGTTAAGCGTCTACTCTAAAGCATTCTTATCATTATCTACTCTATTAGAGAACAAATTATCTTATGCTGATATTGGCCAGATCAAAGGACATTTCCTGTAACAGGTCTTCAAATTATAGTCATTATTTAACAGCAATTGTCTGGGCATGCAGTTGATCTAATCATTGTGTAAAGATACAAAGGCTGCCAAATAAATATTAAAGATAAAAACTTCAAATTGACCAATTAGAATTAAAGGAAAATACCTTAACTATTTTTAAATCATCATCATTTAAAAGATAATTCACTCTTTCACTGAAAATGGAGATTTATTTTGTGGTTCTACATTAGATAACTTTATAAAATGTTTCTCAAAAATTTATTTTCACTCTTAAAAGACATTCTGTTTGAATTTGGTTATGATGATATTAATGAAATAAGCTGGGGGTTCTCTTGTTTATTACTTTCTTTGATTTCTTGAAATATATTTCTTTTCCAGTGGATGACTATGTAAAGGTAACTTTATAAGATAGCATTATTGATTAAAAGAAGAAAGCAACCAGAAACCTTCCCACACTTTGGATCCTTAGTTGGTTATTATTGTTATATTTACAATGTCAAAAAGGCATCCCTGTATCTAGAACATTATAGCATTTGATTTTCTTATATGTATCAAAAATAACTGAAGGTGTTTATCCTTTATTCATATTAGCTTTTATGGGAAAGATTGATATGATGAAAAAAGTGGGCATTCTCCACTTGATAATTTTTTCAAACATGGAAAAATTATTAAATATTGTCACATTTAATATTTACTGTTTTTAAAGAGAAAGTAATGAATATCTTATTTGCATTATGTTTTGTTTATGAGGAGTTTGGTCATCCTGATTTGATTTGTATGGGAATTATGTCTATGTAAAACTAAACTATCCTTTAAATACTAATTATATAAATATCTTGTATTAAACCATAAAGAAATAAAAATAATGCTATGCCAGAAATCAATTACATTCTTTACTGTACAAGTAATTATGATCTTGATTTCTATTTGTTTTACTACAAAGCTATATTACCAAAATACATAAATATATTAATATTTCATTACCTAAAGAGATGATGCAAGGAACAGAACAGATTAAGAACACCACAGATCGCAGCAGTGATAATTTTTAATAGTGTAGTAACTTTCAATGTCAAGAACATAGTCTCTTCCTTTCTATGCAGATGATTTATAGATTTGATAGTAGCTTATTATCTAATTTTATGGCTTTTCAATACAACTATATATTTATTCAAAATTTGCAAAGGATGTATTCAGTTATCAGTCTCATAAAGTTTTGGAATGCATTAAATTATGAAAAATTATTTGAGATGACCTCTAGGTGCCTATCTGGGATCAACTTCATCATGTCATGTGATACAGATGTACTCATTACATCAGTGGCAATTGGAAAACTTCATTGTACTATGTAGGAACATGCTTCCTTTCTGAGCACGATGTATGATCATGGCATACAAAAGACAGACTTGGTGTTAACACAGAAAATTTCTATCATTAACAGATTGTGATTCATCTAAGCCTCAACTTCCACAATCAATATCATGTTTCAAAAACTGTTATGAAATTGGCGGTAGGCCATGCAAACACAGATGAATATAACAGAGGTCTGAGAATTAGTAACTTGTATTAAAGCTATAAAATCCAATATGTGGTATTTATTCAATTTTTACTACAAATTAGTAATGTTAGAGACACAAACACATAAGAGTTTATATTTAGTAATTGTATTTGGCTTGCTTTTATAAAATTGCATGTGTATATACATAGAAATAAACAAATCTCATGAAGTAAAATTTTTATTTATTTTTTTTATTTAACATGTAGACCACAGTATCCATAAAAATTAAAAGAATACCAAATCTACATTAATTTTATATTTTTTCTCCTAGCCATTGACTTTATTAATGATGATTCAAATAAACATGTAATTCTTCAATTCCTTGAATACTTTACTGTTGCCAGTATTTTATACTTCCTTATTGACTTTGATTTTTACATTGGAAACTATATTTTCTTTTTCGTCTTTTATTTTTTAAATAAAATTCTATTTAAGTTAAAAATCTTATTTTACATACAAATCTAAGTTCCCTTTTTCTACCATCCTCTGCCCATGCCCCCATCAACCCCACATCACACCCCTCAACTACTCCCCAAGGAGGGTGAGGCTCAACAAAATCTGTCACATCATTTGGGATAGGAATTAGGCTCTCCCCCATGTATCTAGGTTGAGAGATTATTCATTCATAGGGAATGGGCTCCCAAAACCCATTCACTCACTAAAGATAAATACTGGTTCCTCTATCGTAGACAACCCAGGCTTTCTAACTGACAGCCACATTCAGGGAGCCTGTTTTGGTTCCCTAGCTGTCAGACTGGGATCCGTGAATTTCAACTTGCTTAAGCCAGCCTGGAAACTATATTTTCTTATATTGAATATATACTCTACATCAAATATTATTTGATTCTCAAATCTATCATTCACTATGAAAACAAGTATATCATTAATTCTGAATTAAAATGAACCAATGTAATATATTTAATAGTTTTTAATATAAATCATATGTTAAAATACAAACTTAAGGAAAAATAACATTACCAAGAACAAGGTTATGACTTTTTATTTTTACAATGATCTGTCAATAACAGAAAGTCTACGCTAATCTAAATTAATTATTCATATAACAAAGATGATACTAACGCATTGTAAAACTTTACCTCTGAATTCTTTTCATGTTATATTTACTTATGAAAAAGTGAACAGTTATTTCCTTTGTACAGAGATATGTGCCTGTACCTGTTTTGGTATTGATAAAATACTCTTATATTTTTGCATCCTTTGATATTATGTCATACATTTGTATGATTTACATTCTGCAATTGCATAACAACATTGTTAAGAAACAGGAAAATAATCATTCTAGAAAAGACACAGGAAAGATGGGATCTATGGTGTCTCTACCATGATAGAACCATCTGTAACATGTGAGAGTGTAAGTTTGAATTGTTTACAGCAAGATAGTACAATATGCAGTCATTTGTGACACAAGAACGTAACTTTCGACTTTATATGACTTCTTCACTACCATTTGTCTGCAACTCATTTAGTTCTGATCTGTGGAGAAAAAGGTTATTCTAAGTAAGTGGTAGATTAGACAACACATCTTTTAATCATGGATTTAGTTAATGGCTTGGCCATTAAGAGACAGTAAATATGTTTTTAACACAAATTTGACATCCTGTTTGTGTTTATCTATCCATTATTTTTTAAGTGCTTTTATATATAAGATTTGCAATGTAAACTTATAAATAATTAAATGTTTATGAAAATTTTCAATGTCAACATCTGTAGTGAAGCATTTAATGTCAATTTTATAATATGAATTATGAATGAAGGCACCAGATTGGCTGATAAACATTTATATTGCAATTATCGTGCATGGATAAATTGTAATTAGTTAAAAATGTACTGTCAGAAATTACATGTAATTAGATGAGAATCAAAAACCTAAAACCTTATTCGAATAATAAGACACCATGAAAATTGTCTTATTTACATTGAAGGTTCCAAAGTTAAATGATTCAGAGACATGATGTCTGATGACATAGTTGTATTTTTTTTTTTTTCTGTTTAAGAGTGCTTGCCAGGTTTTGAAAATATAAGACAAATCTATTCATGGTTAGATTATTAGTGTTACATATATGTAAGGCAATGATAAGGCCTCAAAAGCATCCTCAATGAAAAATTTGAAACTATACATTAGGGATAGTTGAGGACATAGTCTACCCAATTGAGTCTGGTTTATAGATTTCACATTGTGTTGAGATAATTTTAGTTAAATAATATATTCACTTTAGATTGAAGGGATAACTTATTTTCTTAAATTAGTTTAGATGGAGCATCCATTAGCATTGGTTTCAGAAACTCTTGCAGTCCCAGTAGGTAAAAATCAGCATATACACTTCAAAAGATATTTGTGGATAATCGCTACCAAGCGTCTTCCCAAGGATTTCAGTGCATAATAGCTGATACATGTCATTCAACAATCTATTGTTTTAGTAATGGCCCACACATGTCCTTTCACCAACATACAGATCACTCCAATGTAAAGCATGAGTGTTTATTAATAGACATAATTCCATCAATCTGTGGATCCACTAAAGACTGAAAATTATTTGATTGTATTCATTCTTTGATTTACATTGTTCTTTATTATTTATTCTCTATAGAAGCAATAGGAAAATACCTCTAATAATAGCTGAAGTAAGGAGAACTACAAAGTGGATGTATAGTACAACATTGGATCAACATGTGGGTGAAAGTTTTATCACTTGAGAGATAGAATGATTTCACACAGGTTGGTGAACTTCAGAATTAATATTAACATCCTCTTCTGTAACTACAGGATTATTCATTAGCTTTTCTTCTTTTTAACTGACACATATCTTTTTTGTTTGGTTGGCTTTTGTTTGTTTGTTTCTTTCCTTTTTTTAATTTAAATTTTAAACAAAGTTGTTTTACATTTCAATCCCAGTTCCCTCACCCTCCCATCCTCCTCTACCCCCACCAAACCCCAGCCCATCCACTTTCTGATCCCCAGAGAGGATGAGGCCTTCTGTGCTGAGTCTTCAAAGTCTATCATATCATTTGGGGCAGAGCCTAGGCTCTCCCCCATGTGTCTAGGCTGAGAAAGTATCCATTACCACATATCTTTTAAAAAGTTCTTTTGCCCAAACCATTAATGATCTTATTTTCATCATTTTTTTCATTTTATATTTTATTTTAAAAAGTCCTTGAATACTAAAAAGCACTCTTTTCTCAAAATCGGGTAACAGAAGAGACAAACAAAAGCTTATGGAAGTTTAAATACTTTGTTAAGTGTTTAAGTAAGATTAAATACTTTGCAAATAGGTGTTTGTGAGAGCCACTAGAGCTTTCTCAGTTTTATTTGACTATTAGTGCATGTGCAGGTGCACAGACACCATAGTGTAGGTGTAGAGGCAGAGGATTCAAGAGTTGAGGGCTTTCCTCCCACCATAGGTCTTAGCAATCAACTCTGGACATAAGGCCTGAACATAAAAAGCTTTCCTCTACAGAACTATCCTGCCAGCCAGAACTGTTTTGTTATCGTTGTTGGTGTTGCTGTTGTTACTTTACAAAATTTTCACAAAGGACTTTTTTATGCTAAGGGGAATTTTAGATTTTGCCATTTTTTTGGGATTTTTAATGAAGCCAAGTCTATATAAATTCATCAAACACTTTAACTCTTCAGCGCAATATTCTAATAAATTATTGAAGTAAATATACAAACCTCTTTTCATAATTTATCCCAAAACTGAGAGTGACATTATGTTCTTTGGTTGGGAGAGAGGAAAGGGCATGAAAGCAGGTAACTGTCTACTTAAAAATAATCAAATATATAATAACTACAAAAGGATTAATTGAAATAATAGCTATATGTCTAAAACTATTTATGCCCAAATTATCACTGAATATATTTTCTAAATTTTTAATTGGGAAAATACAAATTATGTACATCAAAACTTTGGAAACTTCCATGTCTTATGTAATTTTTCTTTAGCAGCAATATCCTATGTTAAATATTTAAGAGAAATAAATTATAAAGCATCATGAAACCTTACTGTCAAAAATAATAATTTTGTCTATGTAACTGTATATATTTACACAACTAGCAAACGTGATTAATGTATAAAATGTGTTGCCTTAAGCTTATATTTGGTACAAAGTGGTTTTCCTTTTAAAATAAACGATATTACCGTATAGTACAAAGCATCAAATGCCTAGTATAAAGTTTTCAATATGGTTAATTTAGATACAATGGTGCATCTAGTTTGTGTCTACATATACTTTCCATTATTTGCTTACAAGTATAATTATCAAATAAAATAATATTTTTGTGGTATTTGCATGCAAAATTCATTTTCTTTGAACTCCATCCTCCAAATTTCTTTTCCCGCCTTTTGTCTCACTACCACACATAGTTCCCTTACTAGTTTTCATGTTACCTCATGTTCATTATAGTATTTTTCTTCATCTTCATATGTGAACTTTGTTAGATTTGTAGCTAGTCTATTGGTGACATTTTTGTTGCTATGATAAAACTTCCTCACAAGATGGAAGAGTTTATTTTGACTGGAAGTTCTAAACACAGCCCATTATGTTGTGGAAATCAAGGAGACAGAACTTCAGTAATCAGTTACATCCCATTCAGTCAGGAAAAGGAGAGCAAGGAATGGTAATGCTCAGTTCATTCTCTCTGATTATATTATCCAGAGACCCACCCTAGGGAATGTTGCCACTGACATTTGGAGCAAGTACTGCCACTACACAAAAATAATAAGGAAAATGTTTAACAGGCATGCCTCAAAGCAAACTTAACCTAGATCATCCCTCATAGGCTGTCTAGAGTACTATATACTTGGTGATTCTTGAAAACTTTCAAGTAGTTAGCCCCAGCCAACATATTGCACTAAACTGTATAATAGATAAAACTGTAAAAATATGTAAAATAAAATAAGATTGTATATAAATTTTTAGAAAAATTAAATCATCTTAATGACTATGGTTTAGCTCTAAAATATACCAGAAAAAAAAATCACATCAATAGAGTATCGCTGTATCTCCAATGAAATTGAGGAGAGAAAAGATTATGACAAATATGTTATTAAGGCTGATATACTACTGATATCACCACAGAATTAAAATGAGAATGTAGTTATTTTTTAAGAAATATATGTGGTTTATATGATATGGGATGTCCTTTCATACATTGCAAATATGTGTTGCTTTTGTTGGTTGATGAAAAAAGCTGATTTGGCCAGTAGCTAATAAGAATAGAGCCAGGCAGGAAATCCAAACAAAGATACTAAGAGAAAGAAGGGTGGAGTCGAAGAGAAACCATGTTGTCACACGGGAAGAAAGATGTGAATTAACAAACCACGAGACTTCTGGTAAAATATAGTATAATAGAAATGAGTTAATTAAAAAAAAAATTTGGTTAGATTTGTTTGCAATATGCCTGAACAATTGGCCAAGCAATTATAATTAATATTAAGCCTCCAGATGATTGTTTAACAAGTGGTCCAGTAAGAGGGATAGAATGAGGTCCAGGGAGACAAGATGGGACAGAAAATATCTAGCTATGCTTAGAGGTTCTTTGTTTGTTGGAAAATTTTGAAGACTATTTAGACAATACAAAAATAACATAGTTTACACAATGTGATATTTGAATGGCCAGTTAGAAAAGCCAAAAGAAAGCTTCTTATTTTCTTGAGTAGTAAATAATAAAACTTACAGAAACTTGTGTTTAACATCTATTATGTAAGTTTATGGTAGGATTTCTTCATTATTTATTGTTTTAGAAAAATGTATTGAAAAGGTTCAATAATGCCCTTTATCATTATCATATCCTGAATATAAACCCCATAAAAAGAATCAGAGATGTTCTTGTATTCAATAACTTTTCTATCCCAAATGAAAATAACTCAGGAATTGAAGGTTCTGATCACAGCGATGGCAAAATCCACCCAGGAATAAATTTCCTCAACAATCAATGTTACCTGTCACTGTGGTTTTCTGTCTAGAGGGTAATAAAGCTTTACTGATTTGAGTGGGTTGGGTGAGTTGAAGAGCAGCTATCACATCTAAGACATGTCCATGTACTACTCAATACACGTCTTCACTGCAGTTTGTGGCATACTGTCCATTGCCAATGAAGTATCTGTTCATGCATGTCTCT